>NW_012026789.1:3169500-3170527 GCF_000956235.1 Wasmannia auropunctata | reverse complement strand
ATGTAGTTCTTTGAATAATCTAAGTGTTATTAATACTATGCGTTGCGGAAAACATGTTAAGAATTGCGCATTACAAAATGTATTTAAAATATATAACTGGTGGTCACACCATTAAATAAACAATAAAATGTATAGTATTTTAATCAATAAAATGTTAAATTTTTAAAATTATGTTTCTTTCCTTTTCCTTCATACATGTATATGGCACTACTACTACACTGAGATGTGTGCGAGACACGCACATCTTTGACGCGGATCAAATTTCTACCTGACGATGGTCGCGAACGAAAGAACATTTCTATACAGTTAGGTACGATAGCGATGGAATAGATTCAACAGGGGTGTCGGTTCGATTGGTTGTATGATGATGGTTTCATATTACGCGTCTTCGTGACTTTGTCATGGCATTGAGATGCGGCGAATGCTGACACGGTCATTTTTTATCTTGACCCATATAATATATCTAACTAATGAAGGTCGCGAAAGAATCGATTTTCATTGTAGTTAAACTAATAGCAGTTTGATAGAACAAACAGGTGGTTTGACAGGTTGTTCGACTGGCGGTTTGACAGATCAGGGTATCGGTTCGACAGGCAGTTTGACAGGCGGTTCGACAGGCGGTTCGATTAAACTGATCAGCTGTATCGGATCGATAGATCAGCTGTATCGGATCGATTGGCGGTTCCGTAAAAGCGTTTTTATATTTACAATTGTTTCAATTTCATTTATATTCTTTATAGCCACTATCATTTCGGAGGAGCGCGTGTGTGATATAACATATACAGGGTGTCCCGTAATGACCGGACTAACGCTTAAGGGTAGATTTTTGAGATCATTTTAAGACAAAAGTTCCAATACCAAAATGTTGAGACTATAATAGTTTTTGAATTATAAGTATTTAAAGTTAACTAATCAGATCGTCTAAAGTTGGCGCGCTCAGGTACGGCACACGCAACTCCTAAAAACAAAAGCTGACTTATCGCCACTTTTATTAATATCGATATAAAGATTACATATGTGAATATAA
>NW_012026789.1:3161533-3169450 GCF_000956235.1 Wasmannia auropunctata | reverse complement strand
TTCTTATTATTATCAATTTTGTATTAAAGAATAATTTTACAAAGGAAAGAAACATATATGGACATATTTTGCATATAATTATATATAATTATATATGAAACTTTTTTTCCCGAGTTATTAGAAAAATATATAAATATGTAGTTTCTGCAGTAAAAAAATAATAATAGTTAATTAACGTTATTATAATATTCAAGAATTTTAAAATGAAATCTAATAAGTAAACTTAACTATAAACACTGCGCTTGTATATTCTAAAATTTAAAAAAACGCGAAAAATGTATTATAGTTTAAATAGATTTAAATAATACAAATAAGCATTTTATAATATATAAAAAATAATCGTTTTAAATGTCTATTATATTTTTATTATATTTTCACAAATAATTTAGATTATTTATAAATTATTCTATTAAATGAAACATGGTATTATTACTTATATATATCGACAGTTGTTTAAACAAATTCGAAGGTGTTATAATTTGATGATATGTTACAATTAAGTTGTTAATGATATTATTCAAGCTTAAAAAAAAGCATAAACGTGTCATCAATCTTCATTTTCATACAAATAAGTTTTGTTTTCTGTTTTTGCATGTATGTATAATTATATTCTTCATAGTTACATTCATAGTTACATCAGTTACAGAACCTTGCAACATGATCAATCGCACGTTTAACTTGACCTGTTGTACTTGGTCAGAGAGCACGGTCATGTCCGTCGATTGATTAGTATTATCAGATATTCGATAGAAATTGGACTTCGTGCTAATCGTGAAAATCGTAGTCAAATATTGATTGGAAGATACGGAAAATGCGCACATCAGCAGCGATTTGAGGATAAGAAGCGGAAGATGAAGAACTTTCAACTCATACTTCGTGCCCCTAAGCTTATATTAAGGGATACAATAGATAATCATTAAATAGCTCGAGAAAGAAAATTGATAAATATTATATTTCGGACGCTAATAGATACAATTTCAGAAATGTTATCTGAATAGAAAATTTTACGAAAGAAAGATATAGGCTCTCATAATTATATAAATATTATAAATTCATTTTTTCTATACGCTTATATTATATATAAGCAATTTTCATATTCGTATAAATGATGGCGATTTATTGTGGTCTATTAATTAAAGTTAATAGTGACCAATAGACAGAATAAATAATAATAACCGAAAATATCAATATTTATTTTATGTTATTCTCGTTTATAATTCAGTGAAGAGAATTCTGATACTATTTGATACCAAGAATTTGTGATACCATTTGCAGGATCTGCGGTATTATATACAGTGTCAAAATGTTGTTTATGTATTTATTATTTGTCTTTTTAATGGGATTACACTTATTATGACAATACAATTCTGTATGTGTTACTACTTTAGATATATGTCTGAAATTTTCGGCTCTATAGAAATACATACCTATGAAGAAAGAAGAGAAATGGGCTAAATACAAAGGTCTTCATCTGTATAAATCTCGCACGCTAAACTGATCAAGGATTATCATTATAAATTTAAAATCCTGATTAGTGTTTTTGATATACCATCAGATCATTCCAATTTAAAATCTGTGGAATCCCTTGCGATCGCATGTAAAAAACTGCCCTCAAATCTATTCTGATTTGTCAAATATCTTTAAAATTCTGTATACTTACCTAGAGAGATACTTACTTAGAGAGTAATATGAGAGAATTTATGGCAATAAGTTATCAACGCGGTTCAAAATTCTACCACGATTCGATTTGAGGATCACAATGTAGATTGATAAATAATAATAGTATGTATAAATAATAATGATAGATGAATAATGACAATTGCGGTAAAAATTTGCTACGCTATCGAAAATCCACATGTAAAATCGAATGTAACAAAAAATGATCCTGTTACAAACACTGCAACACAATAAAAATTTTAAAATTGAGAAGGCATTTTATTTTCTTAACTAATTCAATTAAGTAATTAATTTTTTTAATTTTTTTTGATATCGCATATTGTATCAATGCAGATTACAAATTTCGATAATACATGATACATACATACGTACTTTGATAAAATTAGTCAATTGAGATACCGCCACTCTTAAAATTTCAAGGCCTCGACTGATAATGAAAGATTATATCTGCAAATTCAATGGGCTTGATATCGTAATTATCCATAATTTTGATAAAAAGTTTTTAGTTTATGATAATAAATATTTAATTTATTTTTGTAGTTTAAGTCGTGAAAAGCGCAGCGTTTTAAAACAAACTCAGCGTTTTGTTCTTCTCTCCTTCTGCTATCAGAATAAAAATAAAAATAAAAAATAAAAAAGCTAAATTAGAAGTTACACACACACACACACACACACACACACACACACAATATAAGTATTTAACTTGAAAAGCTGTAATTTTATCGGAATGAATAATAATCCATAAAACGCTGAGTTGAATTATGACTACAGCAATGCACAATTTTATAATATATGTTTCTTGCTGTCCTAATGAACATCTCGATACATCAATAAAACTGCGAGTCATTTTATGCTATGGTTCTTCCGTACCACGAAAAGATAAAATATTTTAATGATAAAATATTTTTTCGCAATCGCTATCTAATCATGAATTACCTTGACATCTTAACTAATCAATTTTATTTCCACTCATAAATTATTTTTTTTATCTACAATAAGTATAAATTACTTAGCTTTTGATGAAATCAAATGTAATGAATATTAAATTCTTCATGATATCATGGAAATTCCAATTTTTTTACATTATTAATGCCGCTTCCTTAGATAAGTTCATGAAACTTATCAATTTGCAACTAATTATATACATTTACATCATAATTTTTTATTGTTTATTGCTCAAATCTGACGCAGGCAATCATTTTTTGTCTGACAATTTTTATAATTCTCTCTTCCGGACTTCAGAGAAAAGTATATTTTTCCAAGGCTGTAGCAATTAAATGAACATTTAATTGAGACATTAACTGAAATTCCCGCAATTTTAAGAATTTTTACAAATTGCACAAAAATTTATAATAAATTTTATATAAATTTAATACACATACTGATTAATATAATAAAATATTAAAATACTTTTATTTTTTTTTAAATATTAATATAGTTAAATATTAAGATTAATATAATAAAATATTTTCATTCTTTTTTAAATATTCTTATAATATTGATATTATAATTAATAATTAATAATTTTGCAAAATTAAAAAAAAAGACATTGTAAATGTTATAAATACACATATATTTATATGTATACATACGTATATAAACTATAATTTTTATATGGTATTTATTAATCGGAATTAATATAATGTTTATCACTGCCATTATTGGAATATTAATTACTTATTTGTGTGTGCGCAAATATGTATATGTGTTACATTAATCATTATAATTTAATAATAAATATTTTATTATGTTATATTTATTTAACTTTTATTAAACTTTTTATATTTTGTAGATTTGTATGAATTTATATAAGAGAATATACGAAAATATTATATATTTCTGGGGTTCCAAAAAGAATAAAGGCGGCTCTGTTTTTTAACAGATATGATAATCTGTCCTTGTGTCCTTGTGATAACATGATTATAAAAGGCGATGCGCTTTAATTCAACCAGTCATGTCCAACTGACTAATTAGTGAGGTGTTGTAACAAGAATTTTATATATAAAATACGAAATTTATCTTTTCTTCACGTACGAATAAAATAAGTGGCAGGCGATGGAGGGTGAGTATCGTTAAATTTTTATAACGAACTTTTTATTATAAATTTATTATAAATCAATTTTTGTTATAAAAAAAACTACAGTAATAAAATTATCGAGAGAGTTTTATATTATATATCGTTTCGTAAATCTGAATTTACATACAAATAATCCATCATTTTTGTAACCATTGTAACAACGGTTGGCTAAATTTTGATTAGGACATTTTTTGTTCGATATAGGAATACACCTAATCGCCATCGCCTTTCTGGCATTCGGGACCGTGATTCCCGCAAATAAATTACCTTTTGAAGCTGAATACGAATGTCCATATCCAGACGCTTGTCCTACAAAATTAATACCTCACGAAAGGGATTGCGATAAGTATTATGAGTGCAGAGAAGGTCAGAGGGAATTGCGTTATTGCAACAGCGGTACTTACTTTAGCAAAAAATGGTATGGTTGCGTCGCACTGGAGATTTCGGATTGTTATTCCCGTCCGACCCCTCCGACTCCTTCGACTCCTCCGACCCCTCCGACCCCTCCAACCCCTCCGACTCCGCCTCCGATTCATTACAACTGCGAGATAAATGGCGAATTGGTGCCGCACGAATGTGTATGCACTAATTTCTACGAGTGCAAATATTATCGAAAAGCTCTACGTGAATGCCCGCGCGGCTTCTACTTTAACAAACCAACGAGGACTTGCGAACCTGGAAATTGCAACACGACTCCGACTTTGAATCCGCCCGCGTGCACGGAAGGCGAATTAATACCTCATGAGTGCCAATGCGAAAATTATTACTTGTGCAAGGGCGGTCGGAAGGCCTTGCGTAAGTGCCCTGAAGGACAGCTCTTCGACAGAAACTCGCGGACTTGCATTGTTACTAACGAATGCCCAGGGGAAAAACCAAAAAACTGCACAAACGGTGAAACGAAGAAACATGATTGTGACTGCGATAAGTATATAAAATGCATTAACGACGATTGGTGGTTAGAGGTTTGTCCAGACGGAGAACATTATAGCAAGAAGGAGAAAAAATGCGTGGATAAATATCGCGCCAACTGTGCAGCTGGTATATGCCCCCCAAATCCTCCTTCAAAATGGAATCACGAATGCGATTGTAGATTATTTTACACGTGCGTAAATGCAACGAAGCAAATAAACGAATGTAATTGGGGAAACTACTTCGATAAAATTAATCTAAAATGCGATGACGCGGCAAAGGTGAAGAAAGGCACAAACTGTACAAATTCGTGGGACACGTGGCTGCAGTAGATAATCGCATCGATTTTGAAAAAAGCATAAAAAAGTTAAGAATGACGAGGAGATATCTGAGAAGCAAATTACACGCTTGCTAAAACTATACTGCTATTTTTGTAGGAGTAGATAATTTTGATAAGATATTTTAATAAATCTGATAATCTGAGATTGTATTGAAACGTTAATTATTACTTTGATCACCTGATAGAGAGTATAGTATGGCAGATTACGAAAACATGATTTGTTATTTCCAATTCAAATAAAATATAACTTATGAAAATAAAAAGAGGCCTCGTTCTCTCTCTTTCACTTTCTCTTTCTCTCTCTTCTCTCTCTCCCTCCTTTCCTCACATATACACACGTGCGCGTGCGTATATGTGTGTGTGCATGCGAAGCACGCACTATGTTATTACTTGAGATTAAAATCACATATTTTAAAAATTATCAATAAACATTTTCTCTCTTCCAACATCAGTCACTCTCACTATTCGTAAAATATATTTTAATATTTTATAATACATGTGTAAATATCTACGAAAAAAATAAAGAGAGCTGGAATGATGAGAAACGTATAGAGGAACATTTCAATACTTCTATAGTATATTAGTAATCTAGGATCAAAACCTATCAAATAGCGAGAAGAAATCTTGATATTTCGAGAGCTGGTAAACAGAATAAATATGGAAGGAATTTTCTATAATGAAACACATGTTCTCCACAATTTCTGACATTTATCAGCAGGTATGATATAACAGTTTTATCTTCGATCACTTTGAATCAACGTCTTCAACGAGACTTTTTTTCTTTTGGTACAATACACAAAATTAAATTATCTATTAATTGTATTTACAATCACTGTAATGACTTTACCGAGTAAGCAAACCAGTTAGCAAATTTTGTTAACGAAAAGTAACACAACTTTACATAAGGTATTTTTACTTTAAAAAGTTATATTCTCACCTATCGTAAAATTGTTTACGTAATAATAAAAAAAAAGGAATTTATTGTATATCACAAATGGATCTAATCGTGTTGTGTACGTGGGAAGTATTTTGATAAGAACATATTTTTAATTCTTCGTATTTCTTATATATAATACATCTTATATATGTAAAATACGTCATTATTACTATTTTATATATAATACATTTATGTGAAAATTTCGATAATAAAATTCGATCAAAGTGAGATTGGATTATTATAAATTGCGTTACATTTATTAATTTAAAAGCGCGGAACAATTTTTGTATTAATTAAATCTGTGTCAGTAAAGATTGCATTCGAAGCTTATTTATTGCTTTTAACAATAAAGTTAATAAACTAAAGTGTATAAATTATCTTAAAACAATCATATTAAATAAATCCAATTAACATAAACTGTATAAAATTATGACAAAAATAATTTATAAAAAAATCCAGAAGATATTTTAAGCGCAAAATTAATTTGTCGTTATATATATGATTTAAAAATAAATACTTTCTAGTTATAAAGATATTAAAATCGTACAAAATTTAAAAGGATTGAAAATTGAAAATTTTAGATTAATTGGAGATTACAGAGTCAAATCGAGATATGCAGCTGAGATCAAGAGGAAATCATGAATGAAACTTTCAAAATAGTGGGCGCGGGCAAGTGGACAAGGTATCAGTGGACATATTATCCACTGAATAGAACATCATTTTAGCAAAATGGGAGATAAGTATGAAGATAATAATGAGAAAAACAAGATATATAAACAATTAGGAGATACAAATCGGATACAATAAAACAATAAATGATTTCATAATACTAGAAAATTGTAGATAAGATTTTTATAAGTTTAAAACTTAATTATTTAACAGTAAAATATTATATATATTAGTTATATAATATGTATAAAAAAAATTAAAAATAACTTAAATTATATTTATTATGTACATATTCATTAATTGCTATATGTATATTAAATTATTATATACATTTCTTTTTCATTATTATTCCTTATCTCTCTCAAATCTGATTCAAATTGCTGTGTTATATTTTTCATGATTTATATTGTAAGAAATAGCTCGCTAAGAATTCGCGTAACAATGGCAATTACATATATCGCAGTAGAAATTAATTAATCTTCATTATTCATCGTATTCATACATAAACTTTATAAGTATCGACTGGCAATATGCTAGTTTTTATATAAAAGCAGTGTCCAAAGGCGGTTAGAGAGAGAGAAATATACTTTTTAATAGTTTTTCTTTCTCAAGGTGTCCGGAAATGTATGTACGTTGCGCATGTCAATGAAACATATGGCGCGTTGATCACGTACTATGACGCAACCAGCAAGCATAATGTATGCGCCAATCAGGATACAGCCAGTGTATAATATATGTCAGCAAAACGTACTTCCGGACACTTTTTAAAAAATATATACAGACACGATCTTGCTTAAGGTCCATAAATGGACCTTAAGCCCATGGCACATAGAAAAACGTAAAGCAGTAAAACGTAAGCAGTAAAGCCCGTATTAGACTAAAGATTGAGATTGAGATTGAATTGGAATTTGACCAATCAAAACAAAGTTTACTAATTTTGAAATTGGTTTTCTTTCTTCTATTAATTGGTTAAATCCCAATTCAATCTCAATCTCAATCTTTAGTCTAATACGGACTTTACTGCTTACGTTTTATTGATTACTTTTAGTCTGATACGGGCTTAAGCAAATCGGCCAATCACATTAGAAAATGTAAAGTAATAATCTTACGTTCTCTACTGCGATTGGCCAATTCACTTATTGCTTACATCTTACTGCTTTACGTTTTCCTTTGTGCCATTGGCTTTATATTGGCTGCGGTCCGCTTGATGCTGCAAATGCTTCGAAGCATTTTTCAATTGGTTAATTAGTAAAAATTCTTTCTTTTGATTGGTCAATCAAATGCTTCGAAGCATTTGTAGCGTCAAGT
>NW_012026789.1:3085859-3161513 GCF_000956235.1 Wasmannia auropunctata | reverse complement strand
CGTATTGTAGGCGATAACCAACAATATCACTTTTTCAAATTCTATTTGAATAATGATAATGGTAAAAGAATTCAAGTTGTTTGTTGGAACGACGAAATTAAACGTATTTTGCCCAATATCAATCCAAACCACGTAAATATTTTGAGATTTCTTTTGATCTCTTGTTCTATCGCTTTCTTATTTTCTCACCGCTGTTATTCCTATTCTTTCCCTTTTCCTTTCTCGTTTTCTTCTTATAATTAGTATATTTTAACAATTTTTTTAATTTATTTAAAATTTTTATAGATTATTCATTTAGATGGAGCTCAGGCGAGATTACCAAAAATTTCAACTTATAATAACGGGAATATGCCTTATGAATTGTTAATTCGATCAAATACCTTGATTACAAATTTGGGTACATACGAGCCAAGAGATCTATTTAATGAGCCAATTCCAACAAAATTAAAAGATATTGCAGACCGCATTAGTACAGATCGCATTAGTAAATTTCAGAATATTATCTTATTAATATCTGAATATCTAAATAAATATCTATATCAATTTTTTTGTAAATTTTTTTCTGCTTGTGATATTACTGCATTTTTTAAAAGAGAGTTACTTAATATGCATACATTTATTTACAATTACTTGTAATATTTACATATTTTTATTTTATAGTACTTGAAGTTTATGTTAAAACAAACTTTCTGGAAATTCACGATAACAGAATGAATAAAATCATTGGATGTGGCTCTGTAACAGACGGCATGTACAAATTACAAACCCACATTATAAATTTTAATCAAGAGAATTATCACAAATTAAATATAAATAAATGCGATAAAATATGTAGTAATAATAGGCATTCTGCAAAAGACAGGTAACATATATTAATATTTATTAATAACTTCGATAATAAAAAAATAACAATTAAATTATAACAATTAAAAAGAAATAAAATAATAATTTCAAACATAAAAAATAAATAATAATTACAAACCATGAAGATCAAGAAATGCCAACACGGTAAAGCAAATCTTGGTGATAATATTCTAATGCATGAATCTTACAATTTCTGGTTGATTCACTTCAAAAAGTGTATTTATTTAGAGAAGAGATTCTTTACAAGATAAGAAAGATACAAATTGTCTCAAGTAAATCTCTCGAATAAGTTAAAATGTAAACTTCATCAACTTGAAAAAATAATATTGAAACAATAATAGTAGATAGACAGGGGGGGTTCTCGATCAATGAACGAGGGCCATCGGGGGTGCGACGTGTGCGGGTGAAGGTAGAGAGGTAAGACGGGAGGTAGCATGCCACAAGATGTCGCTACTTCCAATGAGGTAGTATGCCACAAGATGTCGCTACTTTCTGTCTTGTTATCCCTACTCATTACCGCACACGTGCCTCACCCTAGAGTCCTAGATTATCAGAGAAGCGCGACCGGCTTATGGCAGTATCGCAAAAGTACTAGAAAATATTAAAAATGGCGTCGAATGGCCAATCATAAGTTTGATTTATTCGGTAGCCATTTATAATAGCGATAAATCAATCTTATGATTGGCCATTTGCGTATCCAATCAGGACTCGTAACACCGGTCGCGCTTCTCTGATAATCTAGAACTCTAGGCCATTGCCAGTCTATAGTTGCGACACTTTTTTTTTATGTGTTTTGGAACGCACTAATATTTTGCGATTGCAATTGGTATACTGTCTAGCCTAGATACAAATATTCTAAGTTAGAGAGAGTAAAAGCCTTTGAGTATATAGACATGAAGGTGGAATGTTGGCTCGAAAACTGTGTTCAAGATGTGTGCGAGAGAGAAAGGTAGACGAGTAATGTTCGTCCTCTCTGCGCATGCGTCGATCATTCAACAGACAGAGAGGACGAAGTATCACGTGGTATCGCTCGTATACCTTTCTCTCTCGCACTCCTTGTCACTCTTGGACTCGCTTGCGGCCTGCAGAGAACAAAGGCATTCCACCTCCAGGTATCTATATACTCAAAGGGCTGCATTCAGGAATTCACGGTATATCATGTTATCCTTGTTATTCACCCATGAAGTAAGAATAAGGAGACGTAACTAGATAGGCTAGAGGGAAAAAAGTTGAGCACGAAAAATGTTCCGTGTACTGCCAGGTTTGCTGAACAGATTAACTTGCAACATTTCGTCGCCGTATTGAAATTCATATACGTACATGTGTCACATCTAATTGTGTTAGTGTATCACTTCTACGTGACTACTTCTAAGTGACTCACTTCTACACTTGATACACTAACACAATTAGATGTGACACATGTACGTATATGAATTTCAATATGGCGACGAAATGTTGCAGTTATTCCGTTCAACAAACCTGGCAGTACACGGAACATTTTTTGTGCTCACTTCCAATCTATGGAGTTACGTCTCCTTATTCATACTTCATGTATTCACCGATTGTTAAACAAGGATAAAATGATATATAGACCTAGGCAAAGTTTCTGAACGCAGTCCTGGACAGCATGTATGTGTCTCTTTTGCTATCACCTGATTGGTGATTTTAGTTCCCGCCAAATTTAAATCACCAATAAGGTGTTAGATGACATAACTTCCTATGTAGTCCCTCTCACTCTATAGCGAGCGCGTATTTGTCTACTGCGACATTTGACGTCATAAATCGATGGCGCACGGACTGAGGGCATAGAAATGACAGCCCCCATCGAAAGCACTTTGGCATCAACGCGACGGCGAATGAGTAGTTGAATCTAGTAAAAGTCCATGATAATAAAAGTGTGCTCCTAATATTTCACAGGCGCCATTTTGGAAGATTCGCTTTTCGAACGGCAAAAGCCGAATGTCGATAGTCGCGAATCACGCGCGCTGATTGTTTTGAACGTCGCATCGTTTCTTCCCTTTTTCCTTTTTTTTATTAAATGAGATCCACCGTTAAAGCGGATGAAACGGGCACGCCGCTCGTATCGTCGCGATATTCTCACGGCGAGAAATAATATTGTGTGATATTCGAAAGAGAGGTGCAGAGAAAGAGAGATATAGACAAAGAGAGAGAAGGAGAGTGCGCGAGACTCGGCGAGGGAGCGAGTGAATAAAAGCGCGCGTGACAGAGTGAGTAGGCGACGGCGGCGATTGACGCGAAGGGAGACCGGCGGCGGGTGTGACAGGTTCGGGTGCAGGCGGTCGCGCGTTTTTTTCCGTGGTCCCGAATTTCGAAATAATCGTCGGCAAAACGGCTGCGAGTAAAAAGTCGGCCAAGAAGATGGCGGACACCAAGGAACTGGAGGTGAGTGGGTGCGCGTTATAAAAGGGAACAGGTGCACACTTGCACAGCGCACGCGAGACGGACGTCCGCACGGCTTTCTCATCGCGGGAAATCGCATCGTGTCGCGTCGCGTCGTCCGGTAACGCGCGCCGATTTGCCCGGCATTGCCGGGGCGGAAACGCCGGGCTGTGAGACAGTCCTCTGCGCGGCCGACTCGTTTCGCCGGTTGACTCGCGCCGCTCGCTCGCGCGTCCCTCGAGGGGATCGGTTCCGTCCCTCCGCCGACCAAGCTCCGTTTTCTAGAACGTTCCAGCCAAATTTCAAGCCCCTACGCGCGCCGCGTCGCAGCCCCCGTGCTATGCACGCCCCCGATGCGTGCCGGGTCGACTTTATTTCGCTGACGCGTGTTCTTCGCGTGTTGCCGCACGGCTGGTGTCTATTAACGATTACGCGGTGCGAAACTGCTGCGGATCTGCTTTGCACTGGATCACGGGCATTACCGATAGATCGCAGCGACGGGCACGATCCTGGGGATGCGGGAGATCCGCGGCTACGGCGGTCCACGACACGTTCGCGCGTGGAAATGCAATGGGTAACCTCTCACCTCACACTGTTGCTCTGTTTGTTGATCTTCCGTCTATTCCTTCACGTTGCGCTCCCGCGAATGAGACGTCACTATATGGATTTCGTTCGCGCGACGCTGCCACGTGCGTGCCGCCGTGTCGTCTCTTTGTGACACTGGCGATTACTTTTTTTTCTAAATATCAAACTAAATTGGACACGTGTTGCAGTGGAGACACTCTTTTGTGATTGGCTTTTAAGGTGTTTAAGAGAAGAAAATTTCTAATGTACCAATTTGTGCGCATAAAATGCACAAACGTAAACACGCACACTTTGACAATTTTGATTGAAGAAACACTTGTTAGCTTGTGTATAAACGCTTATCGACACATGTAATTTGTAACGTGAATTTTCATTCGTAAAAGAATTATTAACTAGGAGAACGTAAGGGGAATTGGAATGTTCTGATTGCAGAGTATGGTATTAAGTTTTCGAGTGTCTGAGCTTCAGATGCTTCTTGGTTTTGCCGGTAGAAATAAGTCCGGCAGAAAGAACGAGCTGCAAGCTCGTGCACTGGAATTATTGAGCTTAAGATCACATCCAGCCATCCGGCTTAAAATACGTGAATTGTACAAGACGATACAGTAAGTGTGAAAAACTGCAAGTGAAGAGTGAAGTATCTGTAGGAAACGAATGCTTCTTTTTTTTTTTTACAAGTGAGATAACCACATATTTTTGTGGCTTACTCCAAAGTTCCAAAATTGGCAATACGTGAAATAAAGAAGAATCGATCGCCATATTGAGAAAGTACGCTCTACACAGTTTTTCTTGTTTCAAAGAAATCTATGTTAAAGAAAATTATTTCCAGGGCAGATCAAATGGCAACACATCAAATGTATGGGCAAACTGGTAGTTCCTCTGAGCCGCAAATTGACCAAAATATGCATAATAGAAATTATTATTCAACAAGGTATTTTTTCATCGATGTGCTTTTATTTATGTACTCCCAGATAGCAAAATGTTAACAATATGCCAACGGTATGCCAACAATATGCCAGCAAATTCAATCATGATTTTAGAGCAGATTTCTCTCCACTGTGTCTTCTTTAAACTTAATTTCTACCATTACATCTTACCAGCATAATATAACAACAAAAAATGCGGCAGAAATGAGACATATCTTACCATCATGTTATAATGCAGGGCTTGCTCGTTCTCTGATACATTTCTACCAATATTAGAAAAGCAACAAACTGCTCAACTGCTACTGAGTTCTGCTAACATGATATACGTTATACGTTTATACAACACACAGTTTGCAATACATACTTTTGGCAGGTTTGGCTATCTGGGTATATGTATATTTAAAATTGAGAATATATCTAACGAACATATATATTTGAAGACAAGCGATTAGTCAACAGCAGCAGCAACAGGCATCAGTTTCTGCTGGGAAAGAGTTGACTCCAGCGCATCAGGCATCCTTACCTCAGGCACCTAGGACCAATCCAGTATATCAGTCACCTGGTTACACCAGTGTAACACCACAGGTGAGCAAAAGTGTATTATCTGTGTGATATACATGAAAAATTAATATCAGAGATATGGATATTCCTTATTATATCCATAAATATTAAGAAAAAAAATTTACGATTATTTTTGGCTCTATTTATGAACTATATTAAAAATATTATTTTATATAAATGTATTTTTCAGCGTACCACAAATGCAGCGTTTAATCCGTATCAGCAATCCGTATACCCAACCAAAGTTTTACCAGGTCCATTACAGATACAACCTACAAGTCAATACCCGGTCCATCCAGATGTTAGGCTGAAGAAACTTCCGTTTTTCGATTTATTAGGTGAATTATTGAAACCGTCTAGCTTAATGCCACAGGGAACGATAAGACTGCAGGAGAACACATTCCTGTTTCATTTGACACCACAACAGGCGACAGATATCGCCAGCTCGCGTGACTGTCGAGCTGGCAGTAAAATGGACTATGTTGTACAGGTGTGTTGAAATCTTGTGTATAAAATGTCAATTGTAAATCTTTATAATTATGAAAAACGTAAAGAAACAAAAAATATCTTGCAGTATTATTAGTATATTTATAAGTCTCATAATTTGTTATAATTAGGTACAAATGCGATTCTGTTTACAAGAAACCTCATGTGAGCAGGAAGATTATTTTCCTCCAAATATTGCAGTAAAAGTTAACGGAAAATTGTGTCCTTTACCAGTAAGTTACATTTATACATCTCTTTTTTTTTAAATTATGCACATGTAAATTATAAGTACAAATTTTAATTGAATTGAAACAAGGTTTGATAATTCAAGCATAAATAGTTAAATTCTCTATTCAATAAATGTATAAAAGATTTTTCGTTTATACGTTAGCTGTGTTTATAAGTAAAAATTAATCTTATAAATTTTTGTAGAAAACAATGAATGTTAAGAAGTGTAAATAAGTAGAGTCCGAATGCGTGATTTCCTGTGTCGAGCGCACAGCATCGCTGCGCGCTAATGCCAGGTGCTTTTGTCTATGTAGGATCTCCTCGAGAAAAGTTACTCTAGCAAATGACACACTCGCGCTCCGGGCACCGCTGGAAAATCGCATCCATGCCCTAATATCATAAGTATTTTTTTTTAGAATCCTATTCCTACCAATAAACCGAGCGTAGAGCCAAAGAGACCACCACGGCCTATCAATATTAGTCCTTTGGTGAAATTGTCGCCTACTGTTGGAAACGAGATTCGTGTCACATGGTCGGCTGATTATGGTAGACGATACGCAATCGCAATATACCTCGTCAGGAAATTATCCAGCGCGGAATTGCTTACTAGATTGAAAAATAGAGGCGTAAGGCATTCCGATTATACTAGAGGTTTAAGTAAGTAATTAATTTTATCGATATTAGAGTAGCAGCAAAAGATGTTCTACTAAAATATTACGAATCAACTTACAGTTAAGGAGAAATTAAACGAGGATGCGGATAGTGAAATAGCTACAACGTCACTGAGGGTATCATTAGCCTGTCCGCTGGGAAAGATGAGAATGTGCACGCCGTGTCGTGCGTCGACATGCTCTCATTTACAGTGTTTCGACGCTTCTTTGTTCCTTCAAATGAACGAGCGTAAACCTACTTGGAACTGTCCAGTTTGTGATAAGGCGGCGCTTTACGATAATCTCGTGATTGACGGATACTTTCAAGAAGTTCTTAATTCAAATAAGTTGTTGCCAGACGTAAATGAGATTCAGTTACTGCAGGACGGTTCATGGGAGAATTTAGTACTGAAAAAAGAAAAGGATAAGGATAAGGAAAAAAGTGAAGCAAAGGCTGCGACTGATTCACGAGATAATAAAATTGACGTGGATACAGTGGATTTAGGTAAGAGGAAAATCTCTCTCTCTCTCTCTCTCTCTCTCTCTCACACACACACACACACACACACACACACACACACACACACACACAGCGTTTTACGTTTATTTTTGGACATATGCCTCTTTTAGTTCTGACTTGCGACTAGTGCGATTTGTTGCTGCTTCAATCCAGTTGAATCTCGCTGTTCGCTTTATATCCGCCCAGCGCATCTGAGATCTTGGTCTATTGAATATATAGGATCTCTATACTAATATCTTTTTATGCCAACGATTCATGTCGCATCTTGTTACATGTCCAGCATAAAATTTTAATTTTGCTGTCTCTTAACATCTGTTACTTTAATTCTCTGTCTAAGCCATTCGTTCATTTTTCAATCTCTCAGAGATATACCTAGCACCATTTGTTCCATGGCGTTGTTTTTAATTTATTCATATTCTTCACAGTCATAGTCCAGTTTTCGGCTCCATAGCACAATACCGATAATATGCATGCTGCGAATATTTTACTTTTAAGACGTAAGATTATTCGTTTATTTTTTAAGATGTAGTTAAATTTTCTAAATACTACCTATGATTGCCTTATTCTTCTTTGTATCTTCGTCGTTTAATTTTCCGAATACAATTTTTTTTCGATTCTGTGTTAAGTTCGTTTAACATTGTCTCCAATTCACGCAATTCAGTTGATATGATGACATGTTTGCGTATCTAAAATAGCTCAAGTATTGGAGGTTAATTCCTTTGTTTATCCAATTTAGTTTTTTAAACACATCGTCTAATGTAAGTGTGAATAATTTTGGAGACAGTGTATCTACTTTCCTAACCTCTCTCGCCAGCGGAACTCTGTCTTGTGCAGATGGTGTATAACGGTTGATATTTCCTGTGTGAGTTGAATCTGTTATCTGTTCGTCAGTTTTGGGGGGCTCGTTGTATCACCCATGTTTCTATTGTATCGAAAGCTTTCTTATAATCGATGAACACGACATAGATTGGTATTTGGTATTAATTGCATTTCTCGATCAATAGTTTCATGGTGAGAAGGTGATCAGCTATAGAGCTATAGAGTAGCCTCTTCTGAATCCCACTCAGTTGATAATCATCCTTCTTCTTTATTAACTTATTAAATTTCTTAATTACTAACTAGTTATTATTTTTGTAAGTATTACTTAACTAGTTATTATTTTCGTAAGTAGTTTAAATAAGTGCGACAGTAGGATTATTGGGCAGGTAATTTTCCAGTTGTTGTTTATTTCCCTTTTTGTAGCAGAATTACCTTTGCATTTTCTATGTTCCTGTGATTTTCGCATGCCAAAGGCATTCATTAACTAGAATAGTTACCATCCTAATCAGGTTTTCGCCCTCTTCGATTAACATATTAAATATTATATCATTTTTGGCGCTTTACTCTCCTTCATGTAAGGCCTTTTTTCTCAATTATAGCTGGTGGCTCTTCTAATTCTATGTTTTTTATGATTCTTTTTATTTCCTGGGTGTTGGGTATCCTTACTTTTGTCTCTGATAGCATAAATTAATATTTATACTTTGTTTTTATTTCTTCAGAGATTAAATTACTTACATTTGAAATTAAGTGTTACATATAATAGATAAAATTTCTCATTTATTTGTTCAGATGAAAGCAATCCTCCGGCACCCAAGGAGAAGAAACGTGCCGTCATTATCGATTTGATATCGGATAGTGATGATGACGATGAGGATAACACGCCGACTCAAAGTACAAAGAAATCAGCTGGTGGCACCTCATCGCCAAAGAAATCGCAGACAAGTTCTATTAGTAGTACGAGCGAATCGCCAGAATTGATGATAATCGATTTAGAATAAAAGTTGTTTAATATTGAACATACTACTAAATTTTTTATAAAAATCAGTACTTTTATAAGGAACTCTCGATAATCCTCGTTTTGTTCTTTGACTACAAATATACTCAATTGGGAGTTTCGCAACATTAATTTATAATTAATTGCTATTGGGGTAATTTAAAATAAATAAAGACTTTTCATTTATTGTAACTTTAATAACATTGCATTCCCATATACAAATACAATTCGTATATTTTGTTCAATCTCACTTGGCAAACAATGTAGTGCCAAAGTTGAGTCGTATGAGACTGCGATAAGCGAGTATTGTAATAGAATTTTTATTTTAATCGTGTAATATAGTCGCTGTGTGGAATGATCATGTAAATGAAAATAAAGTTACCTCCGTCTTTATAGTAAGAATGTCTCATTAACATCGACATGAGATCTTGTGTATAAACTACGTAACTTCATACTTTATTTTTCATTTTATTTTCGCGCATTCTACGGTCGTTACATAAGTTCAGCGTATGGAAGATGTGTTTGATAATGCTTATCTTAATAAGGGCTAAATTTACTTGGTCTCATATTGCAGTTATATGATATCAGAAGCAAACAAAATCACATGAATTCGTGAAAATTAATCTATTTCAACGTATAATATGAGGAAAAATTCGCACGATTTTGTTATAATGCAACATCGCTAAGAGATTTTAGAAGATTTAATAAATAGATCTGTTCTTTTTAATGCTTAACTTTCTATAATTTTGTCTTTCTTTTTTTTTCAATATTTAATTATATATGTATTATTTTGGATGCAGAAATTGTAACATAATGTACAAAGAACAGATCTAATCACGTAAATTATAATATAATCTGTAATTTCATGTATGATATTTAAGATATCAAGTGAAAAAAAACGTGATTATCGAATGGTTGCTCTAGTTCCTGTGTGGTTCAATTGATATTATTAATTTTTTTTCTTAATGTTATTAATCTTTTTGTATTAATCAAGCGAATATCATGACAATATTACAACAATCATGTTTATTTAATAAAATCAGATATCCAATATCAGATATTCAATAAAATCAGATATTCGAAAAAATTGAAAAATTATTTTTTTGTGAATGAATTATATGGAAAAATATAGATAAATTCTTTTAGCGGGAGAAATGCAGAGGAAAGGTGGCGAACCTGTTTTTATGGAGTACGACTAACATGTCATTGCTCTTTACACGCGAATCATTTCTTATACGTGGTAGTTAATCCTCAAAAGTTGTATTCGGTAAAAACATGTACTTGCGCAATGATATACCGGAAAGTTGTTGGTCCACAGGTACGCGCGTATCGTACAAACTAGGTGCTTGACATATTATACCTAGAGTGCCACCGATACACGCGATCGTAAATATCCAAAGAAAGAATCTGTCCAAAACCATAGCTACGAATTTCCAATCTTCTATGACCTGAGAAAACGAATAAATGTTTCTAATGTAAGTGATAAAATTGAATATTGTTATAAGATTAACCATGTCGATATATGTATACAGTGAAGCTTTTGATAAATTATTATATTACAAGAAAATATATTGAAAAATATGTAAAAACGGAAGAAATTATAATTGATTTATTTACCTCGTTATTTTTATCATTATCTTTTATATGCTGAGCAATGAAACGCACACCTTTGAGAGCTGATATGACATCTGGAGATAAATATTTTGGCATCGTATTTTCGCTGTCAGTAACTGAAATGATACTTAGTCAATATATATTTTATAAGACTAATGGTTTTTTCTTCTCAACAGCATGCTCAACAGATTTATAATGCTAAATATAATTTTATTATATTTTTACTGATATAAATTATTATACAATACTGATAATATATATAGCGTTTTTACGAATATATTGCAGTAATATACGATTGCAAATAATACATAGATGAATTCTCATAAGTAAAATTTTTTTATTTCAAAGAATTATCTATTGAATATCAGAGAAGGAAAAGAGAACAAATATTACGAAAGAATACGCTCAAGAATGAAAGAATAGAAATCATTTTCTGATAAATAACGAAAGTATTACCTGATGCATGGGGTACGTGTCGTGCATCGTCATCTCTAATACTTTTATATGTTGAAGTAACACTTTCGAACGCATCTGGGCTTCCTTTCAGTTCCAAAGGATAGTCACTTACACTGTCACGAAAAATTTCAGATGTTAAAGAATAAATACCTTTAGCGAGGAAAAAAGCCGATATATTACCTGTAATCTATTTCGTTAGTGTATGCGCTATCCATGTAATTATCATCGTATTCTGGTGTAGAATATGGTGTGCGACGCATCATCAATACTCTCGGCATCCAATTCAGAAACACTTGTCTTACCCATGGCGACATATTGTGCGTGGAAGGAGATCTGTAAATTAATATTATAAATTATAAAATATAATAGTATAAATTCGGATTAGAAAGCTTAATTCTGATTAGAAAATTACAAAAAATCATGTATTTTACTACTAAAATAATTTCTTTCTTAATAAAATTTTTATTTCAAACTGAGGCATTGATTCTTAATAATTAAATATCTGATTTTTAAATTTTATTAATCATATTCACATATGTTTCGCTTAAAATATTTGCTTCATTTCCAATATAAATCATGTATAGATTCGTATTAGATAGACAGAATTATAACTCAATTGATATTTTTAAAATATGTAAAATATACATTACCGAAAGTGTACGTTTAAGACGCACACGGTGATCCAAATGGACAAAGTAACTAAAATCATGGTGAACAACAAGTATTTCCCAAGCAAAGGTATAGCTAACGAGGTTGGCGGAATAATCTCTGCTAAGAGCAAGAAGAACACTGTCAATGAGAGGAGAATGGAAGAACATAATGATACCTGCACAAAAAAATGCGAAGCAATAATAAATACATTTGCGATGATTGAAATATATGGTAATAAGTCTTTACGTTTTATTAAGTATTTACTACTATTTCACCACTGAGGTAACGTTTTTCAAAATTTTAAATAAATATTACGATTGAGAGTGTAAAGAAATTTTCCATAACAAAATTTATATATGTACATTTATATATTGTACAAACTTTAACGGCTCCACAAAAAATGTACCTACTTTTTCACCGGAATCACTGGGCAGATAAAAAACCAACACCGTTAAAAATGTGATACCAACGCATGGGATAATAAGGTTGACAGTATAAAATAGAGTTTTTCTTCTCATCGTAATATTGAATGTGATATCTGAAATTAAATGATGAAATTAAATTAATTACGATTATTCGGACCAAATTAGCTTCAAAAGAAAATAGTTTAAAAATTGCACTAACAACAAATAACCAGAATCAGCAAGTAAAATTGTCTTTTTCGATTTTATAAAGTTGAAAATCTTATTATCAAATCTTACCTGAATAAGGTTCCGTACAGCATGGATAATATTCTTCGTTGCGTGTTGCTGGTACTTCCAGGATATCCCATTCCACTGATAGATAAAAATCGGTGAGATCTATACCGATCGCAACGAGATTGCTACCAGACTCCTGTTTCATATGCTTCAAATCTACCTGCGGGAAGAAGATTTTATAAAGCACATTTTCGAAAAACGTTAGACCAAAATTACATAATTTAAAATTACAACAAAAAATTACAAAGTAATTAAAATTGTTATTTATTATAACATCTACATCATAAAATGATATGAATGTTATATCTCTTTTAATTAAGTTTCTTCAAATCTACATTTGATTAGTGTTTAATTTTAATTCTGGCAAAGCAAAATTTAAGATTAGCTGAAGAATATAATTTTGTTATTTTTATAGTTATAAAGTTTGCTTCATGAAAATTCTCTAAATTAGGTAATATCTAATTATATGAACCTTCGACATATTCATTAAAAGGAAAAGTTGATTTTAGAATATTTGATTAAAGGAATTCGATTGTTCTGGGACGTTCTACACTGCTCATATACACAAATATATATTGCTGTAACCTGAGCGCCGTTGTAAGTCCATGAGCCAAATTTCATAATACACGATTGCTCATCGAACGGGAAATATTCCACGTTGATCTCGCAGGACGACTTATAAATGGCTGGCGGTTTCCAGAATACTTCACCAGTGGATTTCAAAGTGGCCTTCGTCATTAACGTTACTTCGTAATTACCATCTGCGCTGTATGACAAAACGAGAAATAAGATTAATTCGAAAATTGCTTTATACGGCACCTCATTTTTTAATATATCAAATAAATATTTATTTTCTCCAATTTTCTTAGGATTTCGACGATTGCAAATACGTTTTTCTACTTCTATTTGGGAGCCTTGCGGCATAGAGACTTTACGTGTTTTCATTCGAATCGTAAAGAGTCTTTTGCAATTTACTTGTTATATAGAACGATATCCGGAAGCCATATGTTCTCGGAAGGCACGTATAACATATCTATACCACCATACTCTTGTGGATCCCACTGTAATTTGTAATCAAACCATTTCTGCAAGAAACGAACAGATATCAGTTTGCTGATTGCCCGACTGTAACGCTCGGTTACTACTGCGAAAGTGAAACGAGCTATTACATAACTGACCTGTTCTACCCAGACGTTGGTTGTCATCACTTGATTCTTTAGATTCTGCAAAGTGAAGCGTTAGTTATTAATTTTCACAAAGCCCTTAAATATAATATAAATAAAAAATTATGTACATATAATATATCATATTTGTATAATTAATAATATGTAATTTTATATTAAGTAAAATAAACATAAAATTTATATATGTATATATACATGTGTAATATATAAATTTATACTTATAATAAATAGTAAAGCGAATAAAATTATAAACAAAATATAATATTGAATTTTAAAATATTAGAATAATATTTATTTCAATTTGTATACCATTTCTATTAATTGCGACAGCTTTAATCCCAACCAAACTGTTAAAGTCTCTGTATTATTAACAACAGGACGTATCAATCTATTATAATTGGACAGTAAATCGTCGTAGAGTCTCTTCGTATCAGGATTCGCTTCGAAAATGATGTTTCCTGCGTAAAAAAATATTTATTGATACACATTTCAATGAATGTGTTTTAATAAATATTCATTTCTTTTGTTTTTTAAAATATTTTATCAAAATAAATTGTATTTTAATTTATTAATTACAATTGTATTAAATTGTTTTATAATTATGTAAAAAATAATTCGATTAATTAAAACTAAATCTTACATGTAAATGGTGTTAATTAGGTTAATTAAGATCTACACATTAAATTTTAAGCTTATATTATCGTATCGGAAGAAAACAGATTGTTCCATAATTGTGCTCAATTACGAAATGAAATAATTTAGATTATGTATTTTATTTTGGTGACTAAATCGTTCAATTTCATTGCAAAATTGTGAAAAATTGATTTTAATCATTACATTATTTCACTATTGTTGATTTATTCTTGACGATCCCTAATTTGTTTAAATTTATTTAATTTTAATCATATTTGTTTTTTTAATGTGATTGTACAAATTATCGTAAAAAATATTTTATTTACAAATAAATGGAATAAGTTCTTCATTCCAGAATTTTTCGTATTACATGATAGAAATTTAAAAAAATAATAGAAGCATGTACATACAGTTTAAAAGCATACAACAATAGAAAAAATAGCAAAAGAATGAAATGGCAATAGAATGCATTTCACAGTAAAATTAAAAAACACGTTACTGAATGTTCTTTATGTTTTTAAGAAATAAGAATTTTTGAGTAATATTTCTTCTAAAATGATGTATTTTAAGTTAAATTTATGTTTGCGTGTATTAAAAAATATTCTTTCTGTCATGATTCTCCAATATAATAATACTGTATAAACATACATTAAAAAATTAACATAATTTCTCCACATTATGTTTCATGTTAAGTCAATCTAAAATCACTGCTACAATTAATGGGATGAAAAAAATAAATAAACGACTGTTTTCGATACACGATTATTCGTTCTTTTAATGGATCATGCGATCCCAGCGAGCTAAGCAGCCAGGCGAGCTTACCGTAAACGACACCCAAGACATTGAGCAAAACTGTGAGCACCGTTGTTCGCATTTTCGGCGCTGTTTACAAATGCGTGCGAAGGTACGACACTCGTGAGCACTCGCTGCGTTAGGGTCTCACCCCTTGGTACATGTACCTTGGCAGTAGTTTTATTACAAAAGGTGTAAAAAAAAGCCAAGAAGGCAAGATAACAACACACTTAGCGTGCTGAATGGTGGCGCGCGATCGGCGAAACGTCGGGCGGCCAGCATCCCACTGGTCCAGGATCGATATCCTAACTCGCCGCCATGACGCTCGCGCTGTCTGTTCAGGGCGCGACTTGTTCCAGTGGCGTGCAGGGATGGTTCGCGCCTGTCTGCATCTGCGCGCTTTGTACGAAGATGAAAACGCGGAAATCGAGGAGATCGCGAAATGCATTCAAACCATTGTAATGAGTGAGAGTGAGAAAGCACTCAACGAGAGAGAAAGAGAGAGAGAGAGAGAAAGCTTTTATGCCAAGGATTGAAGCCCGCATAATTTCGGCGAGTTCGATTTCCGATGCTATGAGTTTGCGAAAAAGAATTTTACATCAATCGCTGTTTTTCCATCGCCATAAATAAATATTGGGATCTATTTATAACATGTTTATAGAAAGATGACTTCGATAAAATGATATTACATTTTTATTTTTTGCACGATCTTTTACATTGATTCACGGAATGAAAGATGACAATGTATTAGAGGATTTTATTAACATTCTATGGAAGAATATTTAAGTATATATGATTAGAAATTTCAATTAAAACATTTCAAGTATCATTTACTTATTTAAATATTAAAAAAAATAAACATTAAGCAATAATATTAATATTACAA
This sequence comes from Wasmannia auropunctata, assembly GCF_000956235.1. Classification (NCBI taxonomy): domain Eukaryota; kingdom Metazoa; phylum Arthropoda; class Insecta; order Hymenoptera; family Formicidae; genus Wasmannia; species Wasmannia auropunctata. Next base: position 3,145,569 of record NW_012026789.1, on the reverse strand, counting down.
TTGATAGTGTAATTTAGTATTAAAAATTTCAATTACAACAAATTAAAAATAAATTTTGTAGAAACGAAATTTTAAAAATACAAACAATTATTAAGATATATTGTATTTTTCATTAAATTTCAAACATTTTGCAAAAAAACTTATAACATTTAAAAATTAGTTAGATGTTAAACAATTTTGCTAAAAACTCGATTTCAAATTCATCATGTAATGGATGAAGGATAAAAGATAAATGTGAAACGAATATATACATATATTTAGCTGTCACTGAGCAAAATAATGTTTATATCGATTCTCAAATAAATCCAACTTAACGATGAAATACCGATGCAAATGGAGTAAGTGATGCCTTGTGGTTGTATTCCCCTTTCGTTTGTCCCCTGTTTGTCCGACCATACTGCTTGCACTAAATTCTAATATGGAAATATGCCACAAAGCGTAAACGCCCGCAGACCGACGATTAGTGTGAAATAAATCGATTTTTGGCATCGGGTAACATCGCTAAATCGCGCGCCGAAAGTCACACGCCAAGTGAATCGTACACGGGAAATCCATTTGGATTTATCAAGATCCGCGCGCCGTTTAATATGCGGCTGAATAAATTTCTTAAAAGCTACCTGTCGGGAAACATCCCCATTCCGGAGGAACCGCGGGGCAAATCGTTCCCGAAAACGAGGATCCCTCGGGTTGAGATGCGACTTTCGCTTAACATTCCGCAGGGTCGACGCAGATTTGTGTTCATAATACCGTCGAATAACGCGCCGTATTTTCTCCAAAGGAGGGTGCAATTATGGCGCAACATCTATCTTGAGTGGCGCGTAATGTAGTGGTGTCCGCGGACGCCACGCTATCTATAAGTAGACGGCATTTCTGTGTATCCTAAAACTGACCGATCAACGGATACGTTTGATATTACAGCTTATAAGAGGCTCTTGGAGACTGCAAGACTAACTAAATTTATTCCAACGTTTACATTACGTAGCATAATAAGTGTTTATTAAAATCATGATGATTAATAAATTTGTATTACGTGTGTGCTTTTGAGGAGGAAGAAGAGCAGGAGGAAGAGAAGAGAACAATGGACATACATGTTGATAGAATGAAAGTACTTAAGTGCTTCAGGTACTTGCTCATCTACTTACGCTATTGTTAAAATGAACGAAGGTCTTCCATAAATACACCCGCGCATACATGTGTGAATATATTACACTCATTAGTTTCTGCATTATCTCTAGCTTTGGCCATAATTTATTGACAAACAATATATATCCAACAAGTATACCTTGGTTAATGTTGGTTTCTATAATACTTCTATAATACGTTGAAGTTTATGAAGATATTTCTCTCTCTCTCTCTCTCTCTCTCTCTCTCTCGTAAAAGAAAAATGTTTATACAATTTCGTCAAATTATTTTATATAAATATTTTATACAAAAACAGAATATTCCAATATATTGCAGCCATTCGTATTAATATGCTAACAAATAAAGTATTTTATAATTCTATATGTTATTTATGTAAAGTATAAAAAAATTATATAAATATTTCTTTCAAGTATATCCTTTAGACAAATATTTATTTGAATATTATTAATATTTTTTAATTATATATAATTTCCAGTAAATTTTGCTGAAGAATTTTATCTCTCTTGATTGAAGATGTACGATGTTAAAAATTACAAAATAGCAATGGATGACCTGCGTCAATATCTTCAGATTGATCAGAGAATTCGGTGTTAAACTTAGTCGCGAGTAACGGATGACATCGCGTGTGAAATATTAACTCGGTCGCCGAGAAAATTTGCGACCAAGGTTTTATATACGAGATGACGTTGCAAAAAAGTGACGTTTCCCGAAGTCGCGGCGGTGACCGGTCATGGCGGGGACGTGCGATCGACGGGCGCGATTATCGATCAAGAGTACGTAAACACACACGTACGAAGGGCCGCGGGGGCACTTAGCGTATGTTTGTTTAGTGCCTTTTACGGCTATATCCGTGTGACGTCGCCTGTATTAGGCAGGGGCCAGTGTCTGGCACGTAGTTGAGAGTCCTGCGGCGCCGTGCTTCGAGAGGGTCATTTATAACTGTTATCGTGAAACTTACTAGCCCACTTACTACCCTCCGCTGTCTGTTCCCCTCTCTGTCGCGCATGGGAAGTATAGTCGCGATAGAAGCAGTAGCAGCAGCAGCAGCCATTCCATCACAGTTTCTTTTATCTATCGATCGTGTATCACGACCAACGGACACTGCCATTTTGAGTAGGTAATGACACTCCCTGATACGATCGACGGATCGCGCGTGCATTTCCGTTTTATATTCGCTCTTATAATTTTTGCATTTTACCGAAACGGCAGAATGGCAGAAGAACCTAATGTTAATCTGGACGGTCGACGCGAATTAATCCGCGTCCGCGCATTAATTGTTCATTTCACGCACAACAAGTTTTACCAATATACAAAATATATTCTACGAAATAATTAAACGCGCCGAAAAAAAGAGAGCACGAGAGCGATGGTCGAGCGTTAATAAATAATGTACAGTTAATATAAATAATAAAATCTGTTAGAACATACATACAACGAAAGTAATAATTGATGTTCCGATTGCATTATAATAAAATATATCAACTAGATTAATCTATCGTGAACATGCAGCGCCGTTAATGGATAATAATCCATCGATCGTGAAATAAAAGCTTGTTTGCTTAAAATTTCCATAATTTTCCGCGGCATGTCTCTAAAGAGCCAATAACCGCCTAAAGTATATATGTACTTTAATTACTAAAGATAATTACGTCATCATAAGGGCTGTTGAGGAACAGAGGTTTACTATGATAATAGAGTTCCCAATATCTTGCTGAGTTATGCAGCGTGCGCGATACTGCTATTGTATACTTCATATATATATAATATATATATATGCATATGCAACCATTCAGAGACATATTTAGGTATGTACCGATCGTTACGTATAGTAGATATACAACACGTATACATACAAGTACGAGCTAAATTAGTTCTTTTAAATATCAAAATTTACAAAATAGAAATCAAATTAACATTGCAGTAACGACAGAATTTAAATTAACATGAATGACATTGCTGTCGTTTTATTATACATCTTTGTCACAATGTAAACTCTATAATACAGCTCTTTATATACTATATAAATAGTAATAGTATATGTAATTATATATAAATTATATTATAAAATTTTTGATTATTTATTCTTACAATTATGTTTTATTTATTAATAATATAAATTATTATATAATATAAAGAATCGAGAGTGAATAATTTGAAATATCGCACGTACATCTAATTAAAAAAAAATGCAGTTGTCGACTCGCTTCGTTGCAACAATTCTCTCTCGTTTGTAACTTTCATTTCATTCGTGGGTATCTTTCGATTAAACATTTCCCCGCGTATAATAGATCAGCACGAACAATCGTTCCAACGAGCGCGCGTTATTTCGCGCACAATACATTAGCAATTTTCGCAGTCGGCGCGAATGTTCCACCGATCGACGAGCGCTTGCTCTTCTATCCGCTGTCGGGGACAACCCGACTCGCAACACCTCGCGCGCACGTGTGTGGCGCACACAAAAGCCCGGGCGGAATAATTTGTTTAGCTCGAGCAATGCAATAATGGCGGACTCGCGCCGAGTGCAAACTGCAGAACGCGTTCATTACCGCGATCTGAGCGAGAGTGCACCACCGCGTGGACAAGGGTGGAGAAGCCTGCAGGGAGGGCCGCTGTTGTGTGCCAGGGGGGAGGGGGTGCACGCACCGCGCCAACGGACGATCCTTTGAAAAGAACGGGAGCCGAGCAATTTATAATCCTTAACAGTAACACGCACCTAAGTGCGAACGACATAAACGAGTCTTCTTTTTCGCGACCTTGCGCGGAATTTCTCCAGGCGCGCGTTATGGGCGCCATTAATTATCTTCTCTCTAATCGACCTGATTTTATCGAGCTTTCGAGAATATTGTCGGTCCACGGACAATCCTGAGAATCGAAGGAACTTAAATTTAGTAGGGACTTTAATCTTCGATTAGCGGTGGCTGGGTCACTCGAGACCTGATGGGTCTTCGTATATAATGGGTATTTGTTAGTTTTCGAAGATTACACATCCCTTTCACATCACACGTTTATATGTAAAAAAAACAATCTCAAAAACTGCTACTTTTTTCCAGCTATACTTTTACGTACTATATTTATACGCGGAGCGACTTTTTGATTATTTAACAGGGTACAAATACAAAAATAAGTCTAGGTCGCCTCTCTCAAAGAATACGTACGTTTTTCCGAGAATTAAACCTACGCTGGAAACATTTAATATTACGACTAATCGGTCAACGAATTCTGCAGTGCTAGATATTATTGGCAATATTATGGTGTTAGGTGGATCAATACTCCTGATTAATTTCCGTAATATTAGATTCTTGTTATCAATTGTTTTTCTTATTAATGTACATAAAAAAGTACTTTTGATCAAGCATTTTGAGGCAATGCAAATTTTTTGTTCAAATTTTTTATTTAATTGTAAAAAGTATCTCGTTCGATCTAATTGCGTACATATATTTTCTTTTTTTTATTTCATATTATACACATTTAAATGTACAATTTAAGTATTATGTATATATTAATGTGAGATTCATGTTTGATCGATTTTTAGAAGGTATAAAAAATACATATATAAAAAATTATAAAAAATATATAAAATATAAACATAAATCAGTTCTTTTTAATAAATAGCGAGACACTAACTAGTTTTGAGTTAAAAATAATTAAAAATATATAGTGGTTTTAACGAATTAAGTTTCAGAATAACAGAACTTTATTCTTCATTTAACTTCAGACGAACTTTACTTTAATAGGATTGTAATTTAAAAGTTAATTACAAAGCTCTTCAAAGTTAAACGTTAAAAAGTTGTAATTTTTGCTTGAGAAAATAAGAAAAACTGAATCCAAGTCGTACAAAGAATTTCTAGGCGAGAGCAAACGCTATATTCTTATAAGTTCTTATAATATCTATCTAATAGATACTTAAAAAAATGTTACATTTTCTCGACAAGACGATGCTTGATGACAAAAGGAAAAATTTTATAATGAAACAGATAAGATTTTTGTTCCTATTGTTGTAGTCCGATTGCTACAACGTCTAGTTGCTGCAATTTATTATTGTATGCAGGCAACAAGTCACACGATAATTGCAAATATTATCTATTATTATAACTTGCGATAATCGTCAATCGCGTGATTTCTCAAAAGATCGCGGAAGTAATAAACGAAAGGCTAAGAAAAGTTCAATCGCGGAAGCCAGAGAGAAGCTTCCGGACAGTATTGCGAAAATGCAAGGTCGCAAATTCCACAAGTGCGCCCGGACAATGACCGCACGCGCTTGACGACCGCGCGACGTAACATGACACGGCTGGAGCGAGATATAAGCCGTTATTCGAAGACAACGGGCGGAGTGTGTCAAGATCCGTTCAGGACGAATCTATGAAAAGTATAAAACAGACAATAAGAGTCAACACGCAGAACTTGAGCGTAAGAAATTTTTCAATCCCAATATTCTTAATATAATCCTTTCTTCGTACGTTTCGGCCTCATTCAAGCTTTTAGCGATAAATAATATGATACATCAATATGTCGATGCAAAATTATATTATATTATATAATTATATATTATAAATATATTATAAATTATATAATATAAATTATATAATATATTATAAATTATATTATAAATATATTATAAATTATATATTATAAAATTATATTATATTATATAATTAAATTATATCAAAAGGACGACGTAATAACTTCATTTCTACAACCTCACCCACAGAGATTCCCAGGTCTTCGCGAATCGCCCCACTTTTTTCATGTTGCGACTTCACGGGGGCACAACGCTATTGTCCCGTATTTTTTCTGTTCCTTGCATATTTCGATTTTCACACGATAACTGTCATTGCAATGCATCGTTTTCGTAGCGTTTTATCAAAATCATACAAGTATATTCATATTTGCGAGGACGCGTACTTTGATTCACGCATTTTCGAAATTAACGGAGCGAAGATCGTTTAAATCACATTCGATTGTATTTTTGGATATATACGTGAATAACAACGCGCGCGAATAGGTGTCGCGAATGCGAAAGGTTTTATCCGCTGCATTCAATTTCCCATTCTCTCTCGGCATTCTCGTTTCTTACCCCTTTACACCGCTATCGAGCGGGAAACGCGTCGCATTCGATAATTGCTATTAGCGGAATGCCGCATTTTTATGCTTATAACTCGCTGATGTATCAGCTAATTGGAAAGATAAATAATTATTACGGTTTAACGCATCGATATTGCGACGACAAATTCTAGCTCGTGCGATATGAAATTAACGATATTGCTTTAAATATGTTTGCAAACGTATTACATTGTATAATACGGATAACACGCGATAACAAGAAAGAGTGTGAAATTCTGGATGCGAAAATAACGAACTTTCTAAAATATATGTTTTATTCGCTCGTTCTCGAAATATATAAATAAAGTTCATATATATGAAATTTTACATTTGTTTTGCGACTTTACTGATCAACTATCTACTAAAATGTTCGCGATAAATTCAATACAATTGATTAAAATAATTTGATTGAAAAACCTGAAGCAATCATTTTGAATTCAGGAATTTTTGCAGTAAAAATAATTGAGAATCAAATGCCCGCATAAATCGGATTTTGAATAGATATTTGCGAGAAAGAATATCCAACCTCGAAATCGTTATGTAAAGTCGATTCAAGTAACTGTTACGTTAAAGAAACTGACCTTAAAATCGATATGTGAATCGGTTGAAGCAGTCATAGAAAGAATAAATTACATAAAAAGAAATTCTGATATCGTCGCTCGATTCGCGATACTTAAAAAATCAGTATCTCGAAGTCAGTGAATATATACGATTTTTCATTAGGCATATTAATATATTAAAAATATAAATTTAAAAATTAATGTATTTATTTTGATTAATTCAAATCAAAATGTGATATTCTATCATATGTATATGTAATAAAAATTTTGCTTTCAAAATTCGACCGTTTACGCGTTGGTTTATCGCCTTTCGGTGTTTCAGGAAAAATGAACACGTGTGATCGATCATTCCTGCAGATTGTGAGTCGCTTATGAAAGAATTCTGATTGCGGTGCTGTCGCACAATTACTTCGACAGTGCTCAAACAATCGAGCAACAACGAGCGTACGTACGCGAGTATGTAGAGCCGCAGGAACTTCTTAGCCATAAATCCGTTCGCTCGTTCCTTTGTACGTACACCGCAATGGCGCTCTCGCGCACACGCGGGGAAAACGCAATAAAACTTTCGGCAAAAACAATTATTTATCCGGATCCCGCTGTTCCGCGCAATGAGGGAAAATGAGTCGAAGTTATAAATACCACGCTGCGGGAAAGTCGCGCCGCGTTTCGGGGGCCGCGCATGCTACGCCGGATAAAAGGGAAAGATCTATGGCGGGCGGGGAGGAGACCGCTGGAAGAAAAATAAATCTGTTTCGCCTTTTTTGCGGCCCAACCTCGCCCTTTTGTCTCGCTAGCGCGGCAAAGAATCGGCTCCGGAGGCTAAAGTTGCGGGATACGATTAGAGCGAGCGTGACACGTACCACCTTTACTAGCTTTTATCCTTCTTTCTTTCATCAGTAATAACCTGTTTAACGTTTTTCATTGTTTACGTATATCAATTACTGAATAGCAAGAAAAATTTATGATTTAAAGCCGCTAATTAATACCGTTAATTGTTATCGATAGTTGTTAGCAAAATTGCATCAGTGTAATGTACAAAATGTGAACGACGTAGAAAAGTAAAACATCGAATTAGTTCTTAAATAATTATAATTTTTATTTATATTAATAATCCGAGATTAATTTTTGCTCAAAATGCGATAATCTAAAAATATATGATCAATTGCAAGATCTTTATACCATGAATAGCTCGTTTACATTCCCGATATTTATATATGATAATAATAATTAGATCATAATAATTATTATTCATGATTAAATATCATTAATATCGTTGATTGTTATAGAAATTACTATTAAATGTGACGGAAAATTGATTATTGTATAAAATTGGAATCGAGCAAAATGAGTTTAGACACTAGGAATAAATTTCTTTACTTAATTTTGATATAACAGTGCTGTTGCTTAACTTATTAAAAATACAATAATCCAAAGTAGATAAAGATTAATTAATTTATTAACGGCATTACTACATATCGTTAATAAATTAGAGTTATTAGAGAAAGTACGATTGTTTGTAGCAATCTGAGATTATTAGATAAATTGATCGGGTTATATGTAACGGAGAATTAATTGTATGAAACAGAACTGATTACGATCGCGGATAAAGGCGGGTTAAGTAATGATCCCGGGGAGAATGGCGATTAGGCTGGCGATATAAGAGCGACTATGATCGCGACATAAAGCTGGAGCCTTGCTAGTTGGCTTACGTGATCAGAATTAATCATGGTTATTTAGTGGTTGAATAAATTTCTCTCCGTGCCGATCGTGTTGAATTCCGTGTCGGTCGGTGCGAGCCCCGACATGGTGATGCACCTGCGCCACTAAAAATGGAATAAATCGTTCTACTACAGCTTCATATTTATGTAATGGCGAAATTGCTCTCCCCAATTTCTTATAATTAAAATAAGCGAGAGAAAGTTTCCTCCGGCGCACTTTCGTCATAGTAGGTATTTGCGTATGGAAAATGAAGATCGGTAAGACCACTCGTCAAGTTTCAGGAACGATTCACATTTGTTTCACAGCTGAAGTCGTTGTACCTACCACTATCTCGTTACGACCAAAAACGTTTCACTATTTGAGATGACGGCGGCGATAAAGCGATGGGCTGCCGTAACGATAAGCCGAGAAATCGATTAGAAGTTTGCTTAATGGATAGTTGAGAAGGAGAAATCTGAGTCAGAAATGTGGCTTTTCTCTTCTCTCTCCCTCTCTCCTGTCTATTAGAAACTCTAAAATCTGTGCCGTTCTAACTCTAAAATCTGAACTTCACCGTTTGGAATGTATATTACGTATTTCAGGAAGTCTATTGAATGCAATTTCGATTTCGCACTATTTGGCACATGTTGCATTTCGTAAGATAAGGTTTAAAAAGATAATAATTTTCTTTCTTTCTCTCTCTCTCTTTCTCTCTCTCTCTCTCTCTCTCTCTATTTATCTATCAATACAATTAATATCTTATAGGTTTTTTGTATTTTTGATAAACTTCTTTTTCTTTAAAATCGGAAATTATTTTATAATGATTCCTTGTCCCGCTAATAGACTATCTTTAGGTCGTTCCATTTTCGCTACAGTTTTAGACATCGTTTCTCCTGTCTAACATAAATCCTACTTATGCCAACGGATTTGCTGGATTTCACCTTGAGAAGATTTAAACTTTATATACTGAGAACTTGGACATTCTTTATAACTGCAGCTTCCATTATTGGTTCTAGTATTAGTAGAGCCAGCATAGTCTCGCTGATGTTACCTGCTGCATTAAATCTTTTGCAAAGATCATGTAAAAGTGTTATTACGAATTTACATTTCATTTGCATATTATTTTATAACATACAAAATTCAAAAAACATTAACTAAGCGAATAAAAAAAAATCATTTATTCTTTGCAATGTAGATATTCTTGTCACATTAAATTATTAAATCTTTGGATATACGAAATCGACATAAATCAATAAAATTGAAAAGTCAAACAAGAAAAAATTTAAACAAAGATAATCAGATCTATTTCGATCTTTAGTGGAAAATTTGAAAAAATGTTAGACAATTCCATACATATGTATAAAAAATAAATTAAATATAAATTAAATTTTGTTATTATAATTAATCGACCAAAATTAAGCAAATGGCACAAATTTATAAATGTTTTTTATTTTATATGCAATAAATAAAATTAGGATATTTATATAATGATATATGTATTTCATATTGCACTATTTGAACACACATTTACGAAAAATGCAATAACTGTTTTATAATTTAAAAAAAACCACTTAACGCAAATAATTTAGACGACCTATTTTCGTATTGTATTACGTCAGTTGTATTTTAACACCATCTAATTTAGCTGTACAAAAGGTGACTAAATCAATATGGAAAGATCAATAAAGAGTAATCGTCGGATGCCCTCGGCTGGACCATTTGCCTAATCGCTAGCGAAAGCCGTCAATGATGAACCCAGTCAAACATTCTGCATCGAGCGAGGCCTTTGTGTTAACCATCAAAAGCGAACTTTGTTCAGTGCTGACAGCCATCGTTATGTTGCTTCTTTATCCACCAGTAGCTCTCAATTTTCTACATGAAACATTGTTTGTCGTTTATTGTTTGCGAGATCAAACGTAGCTTATTAAAGAGATAATATTTCATTGTAATATTAATTTTGTAATTTTTCAAAAAATTAACATTCGTAGATATAGCTAACTAAATGTAGCTTTAATGTGTAAATATTAACTGAATAAATTTTCTTTTGTGAAAACATTGAGAACTACTGATTAACTATTTGGAGAGAATGTTTGGAGGTATTTGATTTAGTGACGCGAAAACAAGCGTGGGGATGTTCACATTGATAGGAGAAAATAGAAACGGACACTAAACGTGATATTGATGATACCGGTAAATGCAAGATTGTTCACCGAAATTTGCAAGCTCGACAAATTAATAATTATTTTCGATTGGTGCATAAAATATGAAATCGTTTATTCAACCATCAGCCCTTAAGTATATTTTTTAAAATCGAGGATAACGTTTGATGGATTGCCGCGTTAATTTATGCAGTTAATTATTTCACAGAGAAGAGGTAAAAAATTTTTATTTTCCTAAATTATTCTAACTTTTCTGGGGGTTATGCGATAAAAATAAGATAATATCGAAAAGAAATTTCTTTTAACGTAAAAATTACTTATTAAAGTAAGGGAAGTAAGAGGGAATTTTTCTTATTTTTAGATTAGAAATCGCATAGATTAAGAAAAAAATCACGAATTAATAGATTAAAATTCAATCAGTTAAACTCGTAATTAAAGAATTATTTCTCTTAGCATCAATATATCTGATATTTTCAGTTTCGTAAATGGATCTTGTATGCAATTAGTGACCGCGTCGCTTATCGTGTTTCTTTTGCTCGCGGGCTTTACTTTTAATGAATGCCGTGGAAGAAACCAAGCAGCCATAGAGAGAGAGAGAGAGAGAGAAAGAGAGGAAACGAAACTTCACAATAACCAGGCAGGTCGTTCCGGGTGGAACGTTACGTCGTTTGGTCTGTCAGAAGTATTCAGTTACAATAAGTTCGCACGCAAAACAAACGTCCGGTTGCGGTACTGTCGCCTGTCTGACTCGGCTCAGTTTGCTTCTGGATATTAATGATACCGGATGTTCAGTGTAACAATGATTGATTGTTAAAGAAGGTGAGAATGTTTTACGGAATATTACCGTATGCATATCGTGTACAACTACACATTGCTAACAAAAATCTTAATCTTAATCTCTATTTTCAGATCTTAATCTCTACTCTGATTAAAACAATTAGAGTGAAAGTCTAACATAGAAAACTTTTTTCGACTGAGAACTCTTTATCAATTGTGCGATCAAATACGATGTGGATATATTAAAATTTAATTTCTAAGTAGATATTAATGTTTATAAATTAATTCGATAAAATTAACTGCTAAAATATACTTTTTATTTATATTCAAATAAATATTAAAATTTAATTTATAAAGTTATAATAAAATTTATATGTAAAGTATCTTTATTTATATATAAGGTAAATATATACTCGTATTCTGTATAACGTAAAACACTTTAATTAATTTCGAATTGATTTTTCCTTGAATATCATATTTTTATATCATTTGATACATTTTAAATAATATTAAATGTTTTAATAATTCTTTTAATTAATATTCTGTATAAATAAAATACATATAAAATATCAATTAAAGAATAATGTTCTGTTGTGCTTATTGTTAGTTTATAAAAATACTTTCAACTCCAATGACTTATGACTAAAAAACCATTTGTCAAAAGTCCAAATCAGATAAAAAAATCTTACTGCAAATTGTATATCAATTTGAGAACACTTTGTACGTTAGAAACTATATTTATTAGATAGGTAATTCAACATCGTTTATTGGATTATGACCAATTGTGTGGAATCTATAAATAATATGTTTATAAGTACGAAAATACGGATATATGGCGTGATACATTTATAAAATATCGCATTTGTTGTATATATCAATTTCCATAGATGGCCGTGCCATGCAAACGAGATGGCAGAGGAGATTCGCGATGCAACGCGGCCGGATCATCCGAATTTAATTTATTCACGCAGCAGTCGATAAATCTTTAGTGTATTAGCATACTGGATCGATGGCAGGCTAAATTATTAATCATACTATCAGTTTCATCAACGGAACGCTTTCATCACTCTCTTCGTACGAATTACAGGCGGCTCACGCGCGTTATATGTGGATCATGAAATAAAGCTGATACCTTGTTTGCTCGCTCGTAAAACAATTTGCAGTCATGAAAAGACATTTGCATTTGAATATAATCTGCGTTATCTGCATTATAGCGACCGTGCAATATTAATCAACAAACATATAATTAACTACGCAAATCAATGCCTAGAGGTCTATATATATATAAATATACTTACGAAACGTTAGATTAGAATTTATTCAATATTTTAATCGTACATCTTCAGTGAAATTTATTTAATATAAAAAATATAATATATCTGAAGTAGCTTTGAAAATCCGCGAATTTTATATTGTTTTACCAATCACTCTATCAATCCATTTGGAGTACTATTACTGCTACGCTCAGCACACCACTACATTTCACTGTTATAAATAAAATTTATTTTATTTTAGTTTGAAGCTATTCTAATGGTTAGAGATCCCAGCACGGTCCCGTACAGATCTAAATAATCATGGTACATATGTGATCAGGGAGCACAAGTGTAATCGAGTGGCGAATTAGTCTTTCGTGCAGTTGTGGTGCGTATCCAGCCAGAACAAAGGTAAATGTCCGAGTAGTAAATATACTTGTGTGGTCAGGCTTCCAGACATCCAAACACTACGAATCGTTTGAGGTGAATGGCCAGTTCTACGACTGAGGTGGCATTCGGCGTATACAGGACGTTTCAAAAGGATCAAACTGTGTCCGCGTGATCCTAGTGACATTTTTTATCAAATTCATTATTTAACGGACGATTTTTTTTTAATAGAAATTTCATTGAGTATGTTTCCAAATTTTTGATCTTCAACATTTTTTATTAAATTCATTATTTAAAGGACAATTTTCTTTCCTTAATAAAAATTTCAATGAGCATATTTTTCCACATTTTTAATATCCAGCATTTTTTATCATTATTCATTATTTGAAGGCCAATTTTTTTCTCCTTGATAGAAATTTCATTGAGCAGTTTCCGAATTTTTAATCTCCAGTATCATAATAGAAATCTCAAAAGGAACTGTAAGAAATATCCCTTGTATATCCAGGAATATATTACGAAAGCTACAGAATTTTTTGCTAGAAGTTTTACATTCATGTGAAGACCTTTCAAGCAACGTAGCAATGGTGAGAAGTGCTTTAATAAAGAGAGAGAGAGAGAGAGAGAGAGAGAGAGAGAGAGAGAGAGAGAGAGGGGAGGGGGGTGGGAGGGAGGGATAGAGAGAGACGAATTGCCATATAAACGAGGGATATCGTAAATTACACGTAGCGGTACGAGTGTCGGGGAATTTCGAGCTTGTAACGTCTTTGCAGTTGTGTAACGAGGAGAGCATTTGCAGTGCGTCGAAGTCGTCCCTCGTTGTAGCCGGCGCGGCACGCTGGCGACTTGGAGCGCGCCGGGCTCGCCCGCTCCGTTTTCAATGGAGAGAACCGCACCGGCGATAAATTTCTACCTCGCGACGTGGCCGCGGCGGCGGCGGTGTCGGTTTCACAGCCGCTGACGCGCTCGTTAATTGCGATCTTTTTATTCCCCATCTTTCCGCCCGTGAACTCCAACGTATCCGACGTTGATACTTTTTGTCGCGGGCAAACAGCGGCGGTATTAGAGAGCCGGTCCTTTCGCGGCAAGTGGAGATGCGGAGAGTTACACACGGCGAGAAAAACGACCGTGGCTCGTCAGAGATTCCGCACGTACATACGTATACTAGCCGGAAACGCGTTCTTACGTTTATTCGAGGCACAGGAAAGGAGACTACTTGTTAGAAATATTTGTTTACATAACAACTTTTACTTGTTTAGAAATATTTGTTTACGTAACATAACTGTTATTTACCATTTAACACGAGATGCAAAATACGAATTATTATTGCTTCGCATTGTGAGTCTCTTTTGACGCCTGAGATACGCGCGATGAATCGATATAAAATTTAATCACACTTCGTCCTCATCTCGCGTATCAACTTTGATAAAAAAAAAAAATGCATAGAGCTTCGTTAAAAAATTTTTGATACGGTAACTCTGCCGTATTTCTCTGAGGAATAAATTTTTTATAACACGCTAAACATCACGGACAAACTGTAATATAATATATTTCCGGGATTTCTCGTGTAAGTTAAAGTAATAAAAAATAGAACTCGCGATAAATCATATGGAAATTCGGACATTAATAATTTTTCCTGGATGGCATATTCGTGATTAATATCTCTCCAGTGAATGCAAATATTTAAGAGCCGATATTCCATCGTCGTTATTTCGTAGCGTCAATCGAAAAGTAATGACTATAATGAGTTTCATAATTACACTCAAAAGAATAATTTAGTTCTCAATCAATTCCGTATTATTAACTGCTACCGAGACATGTCCTAAATTAGGACACAAGATATAATCTTATATCTCGATTTCGAACATATGTGTATTGTTTGTTTGGATTTGCTTTTAAAACCTTTAAAACACTTGCATAAAATTAATTTGATAAATACAGTATAATAATATATATATATATATATTCGGAGTGGCATCTTTCTAAAATAAATGCGCAATTTTTTGCGATACGAATACTCAATGTGTTTTAGAGTATTAAATATTTCATCACAACACTTTTTTAAGTTCTCTAATAACGCGTCCATCATTCATGATAAATTATAATGCTGTGGCTTATGAGCAAAGTTACCGTTAGAAAAAAAACCCGATACTTCTGCGGCGTATCGAGTGTAAACGTAAAGATTTCCGCACACCCAAACATCATGCAAATCGCATCAGACATCGCCGGGAGTAACGGAGAAATTAATAAAGCACACTATATGCGCCGATCGATGGATCGATGAATCACCGGCCAAACAGGAGTCGGAATCGACAGACGGATCATTCCTTCGAGGTGGTGCAGAGGAATGGGAAGGAAAGGAGGAGAGGAGGGCAGGCATGTACATAATCGCCGCATGGCGCGAGTACATAGGCAATATCCTACGCGCGTATATCCCCCTCGCAGCTATGCGTTTGGCGAAAGAGGAGACGATGCGAAAGCCGAGGGGAAAGGGGGGGGAGGAAGAAAGGAAGGAGAGAGGGACAAAGCGAGAGAAAACGGCCGCGCGGCGAAAAAACGAGTTCATCGGCGCTGACGAGCGATAGCTTTTAATCTCGAGTCGCGCTTGCACACGCGCCCGTTTTTCTGCCAGTTCGATGTAATATCCGTTGTAAATGCACTCCCGGGGAAATGTTACTCAATGCGCGCACCGGAACGTACACACGACTCCTGTGTACGGTGTAATTTACTACCCCGCGGTATGAATCCCCCGCAGTAGTAGTCGCTGACTACGGGCCGACACGGGCTTGCTAGGCGAGCCCCAGCGGTGCAGTCCGGCGTTGGCTGCAACTTTTTGGACGCAGCCCCGGAGCCAAATTTCCGCATCCCGAACGCTTTGTCGCGTTACTCGTTAACGGGAAAGTGTAAGACTCTCTTGCAAAGCAATCGCGGAAGTTACTGATTGCCGACACATTCCTCGCACACTTTAACTTTGTCAGGATAACTCGATTTCATGAATCGGCAATTGACCGACAGTCCCGTAATAATATTCCTCAACAATAAAACTTCGTTGTGCTTTCAATGTTCATAGATATGTATAACATTTATAAGTGAATGAAATACTTGATAAAATTATTTCGATAAAAATAATTATATGTATGTATATATGTCGATACAATAAAACATATTATATTTTTTTTGTTTACAAAATTGTTTACAAAATTATTTCAATATAAAAAAAAATAATAGTTCAAAATAACATTTTGCTATATATTATTCCGTGTACAACTTCAACGTCATTTGCTCTTCAAAATGAGAAAAATATAATTTACGCTTTATTCTCTTTATAATACAAAGTTAAATAAATGTATCTGTATAAATGCATTATACATGTGTACAAATATAAATGAAAAATAGTAATTCAATACAGATTTAATTAAATAAAAATGTATGTGTCCATACTACCCTACTGTTCTACATATTTCTTTGAAACTATTCTTGGAACTATATAAGCAAAAAATTATACGATATTTTTAATTAGCTATTACTTATTATTAGTTACTAAATTAGTTATTTATTTATTATTTATCGATTTATTGACTTTATTTATTAGTAATTGTATTTACTTTTAATTGTATTTACTTTTTTATGTTGAATTAAGTACTGATTTCGACGCGAGTAAGTTTTTCTTGCGCATCACTTATTGTTAGAAAATCCCAGGAAAAAATATGTGTGAATATATGTATATTTGCGGTAAAGCATTATCAAATGATTTCGAGTTAGAATCGCATACTTTAAAGCGACATTAATTATTGTACCACGGAGATCGTTTCAGAGCTCGGTTCATGCAATACGTTCCTGGTACCGAATGGAGGGAAACGGAGGGTAGTCGAGGTGCATACAGTGCAGCATCGATTGGTGGATGCAGTATAGCCATTGGGTAACCGAGTCGGTAGTAGGGCGTAGCGTAGGAGGCTACTGTTCAGGGTTTGATCAACTGGTCTGCAGACCCTATTTCCTCCTACTATCAGGAGGAAATTGCCACTTCATCAGCTGGGAAGGACGAGAGATTAATGCCCGTCGCTCTCTTGTCATTTACGCGTTTTGCAGCTCGCGAAGAAGTGCGCGTAACGAGTCGCGTTTCAACGCGCATTGCAAGACTACACGGTGTTTGCATCGCGTGTTTGCGTATTCGCTAATGTATGCACATAGAAAGTACACGCAAATAGAAGCTTCGATTAGCTTCGATTCCTTAAATCTTTTAATCAGAAAATGTGGTTTAATCGATCAGTTGATAATAATTATTGAATAAGTTTTAATAAAAGTTAGAATTGTTTTAATATACTTTAAATTCAACTTATAGATTCTAACAATAAAGTATTTTAGTCTACTATACGTTAATACATAAGGAATTGATATAAGCAAATATAAGCAATTTTATCTAATATTTTCTAATGTTTTCTTTATTTATAAATTTTATTTATAAGCGTTTTTATTATAAGCTTCTTTATTTATAAGCGATTTTTTTTATCTAAGATTTTTCTTATTTATAAAAATGTATAAAAAATTAAAATTGCTCTTAAGCATAGTTTTTATACATTCCTTCGATAATGCAATCTCTTGCAATGAATACATTTTATCCTTTAAAAAAAAAAACAAATAAATAATCCAATTTGATTATTGAGATTTGTTATCGAATTGTTGCAAGCGATAGATTGTTAAAGATAAAATCGATTTCATTGATAAAAAAGTTACGTTCGTTTTTATTGCCGTTACTGTTATGTGCTTTTTCGAGATATGATTGTGACGTTTACACATTTAGCGTAAATTTGTAATCGATGTCTCGCTTTGTCATTGCAATTTATTCTTGCCGCAGCATAGAAATACCTTCTTCTCGCTCGCGAAAGCTCGCGCGCTGTTTCGCGGTATGTTGCAGCAGTTTGCTGCAGGCGCAAATAGAAATCGCACCTCGGTCCCGGGATGGCTTTTTACAGCTCTTCGAAGGCCGCAAAAGCGCGCGCAGACAGGCCGGTGGAATTTCATCGTCTCGCGGGACGGGCTGTAAAACCTTGTTGCCGGTTTGGCCCAGCGAAACACGCGTTGCCCGCAGACCGGGCAAATGGTTATTACGCCGTGAAACGAGAAACACCGTGGACTTATCATGCCAAAGGGAAACGTGGGATACGATCAAAGTGGGGACGCTGAAGTGCACCGCGCGTTGAAATGCGATTTCTCAACCGCTCTTTGCCCTCCCCATCCCCTCCTACCCTTCTCTCTTCTTCTCTTATTTTCTTTTAATTAGAAATCGTCGGATGAGAGAGCCTCGTGATTTATCTCCGGTTCATATTATACGTTTCCGTTCACGATATTCGCTTCAAATTTGTTCCCTCATTTTCGCGACATGTGTTTATACGAAATGTGTTCAAGTATGAAGTAATACGAGGTGGCAAGTGGCAAACTCTTATTTATGTTTGCTGTCATATTTATAGGCTAAAGCGACACAACGGCATTCGCTGTCATATTTATAGGCTAAAGCGGTACGACTATATACAACGTGCTTAAATCAAGGATTCCGTCCTCGGGGAGGAGGCTCCAGTCAGTAATCTTTCTCATCCCACTTTATGAGGAGGCTGTGACACGGAGTCATCCGCAGACAGAATGTATGTGATCCATGTATGTATATATATGTGTCGTTAGTTACAATCCATTAAGCTTCTTACATAGATTCATATCCTGAGTTCCTTAATCTTTTACCTTAATCTTTACCGCAACGAGCATGTTATTATTAAACGTTTAATATTTATTCACTGAATATCAATGGTCTTGTAATTTACTAGGCCGAACTGGCTGTAAAGTATTTAACAAAAAAAAGTGTTTACCGTGTTATATTGTAATCTGATAACAACACAAAGACTATATATAAATCGCGTTTTTTTTACACGAATCGATTTTGTACAACATCGTTTAAATGCATCGTACAGAATAAACGCGTTATTATAAGTAACGAAAAGAATGCGATTTAATTTTAGAATTAAGATAAAAAGGAGCGGAAAAAAAGGTAACGTAGAACGGAAGGACGTTTTGTTTTCTGTTTACAGCGTATTAAGTTCATTTGCAACACTCGAACTGGCACGCTACAACTACGTAGCAGGTTTCGACAGGTTGGATTGATGATTTATTATACAGATACGCGTTTTGTATTTGATGCTTTTAGCATCGTTAATTCAAAAAATCCTGCCCTCGTCGCACGAGGAAATATTGATATACCGGAAAGATTAGAAAGAAATTGAAAATTATGAGCGAGCACGTTGTGAAGTTTGTCTGATGTTAATTTTTACCGTCGCGCCGTCGATCCCGCCTTCAATTTTCGTTTCGTGCGAAAACAATTTATCACACTACCGTGCTCCCTTCGCCACGGCGGAAATCACGACGAACGGCGGGTGATTAGTGGGCGATCGGTCGATCGCAACCGTCGATTTTTCTCATCCTACCGCCACGCCGCCGTACCTACGGAATTCTCTTTGTCAGCTGGAACAGTTCAAAGAAAAGTTTTCAAACAGCGTAAGCTGCCGGAGGAATGCGATCGTGCAGACACTAAGCAACAAAAGCAGCATCCCAGAACCTTGTTAAGCTAGAACATCAAAGTACGGTAAACTTAATTTGGACTGCAGAGGACAACGAGGGTGAGTACAGGCACGGAATATATACGGATGAAGCTGTCCCAATGGCAAAATAGTTGTATCGAGAATTGCTCCCCACTGGCGTCCTCACCGTCATCATTTTTCATTGCAAAATTGCTGAAATTAATAAGATCCAACTTTCGCTATCGCATTTCGAAAAGATGAGACTCGCCCGTTATTAAAGTATAAACTCCCCCTCCCTTCTCGTCGTACATCAATCTCACGAATGAGAGAACGCTTTATTCGGCGGCTATAAATTTAAAAGATAATTAAGGAGCAATTTGAATGCAATTTGCGATGAAATTGTTACTTGATTTAATCCTAGTGAAAATTATAACTTCTCTGTAGCACCTCTGGTTTAGCTTCAGACCGTTAATGTTCACGTTATCAGTGAGTTATTAATTTAACAACAATATTAAAGCAATCTAAAGTTGATATTGCATTTTGGTAACATATTAAATAACTTTGATGATTATTTGTACCTACTTCATGAATCTATATACCTACGTGAAATATGTTCTAGTTTTGCAATATTTTCGAAATTATCATAGGTGCATACATATAGAGATCAACATTCTACTTGATAATTCCGCAGAAATAACATCGATGGAAAAAAATTATTTTCACAACGTGAAGAATTTAAAATTCTAAGCAATAATTAAAGGTAATTGAAATTTAATGTTTGCAAATACATCTTTTATTCGTACTTTCAATCTGATGCTTTCATCGAAATTAATTTATAATCGGGGGTGCCCTCTCCTGAGATCTTTAAATTTCAGATCCCCGAGATAGGTTCCGGGGATTCAGGAGCGGATTCTGCCGAATCCACTCGCGTTTCGAGAACTCGAAAATCTCAGCGGGCCCCCCGTCGCGTCATCGGCGCAAGGAATCCTCGAATTTCATTATTCAGATGAGCATCGTTCCGTGACTGATCGATCGCGAGGCAAAGTGAGTGCAGAATTACATGAATAATCTATGTCGCCCTGAGTGCCGGATCCTCCTCTTTGAGGCTTTCAGGCCATATCGCCTTTGAGCCAATTCATCCACTTCCGGCAGAGCTGGGCGCCTCCTTACGTATCATTCTCTTCGATTTTCTCGCGCTACTTTTCGGCTCTCTCCGTTTGGCACGACTCTGAGATATAGGGTATCTCGTCTAATGCAAAGAACAAACCTTTCTATTCGTTATTTCGCGATCGTATTTTCGTAATTATAAAATAACGTTTCTTTCGTTTCATTATAACATATTTCAAAACAATTCGTTATGTAGAACATAATAAAATTATTATACATCATCTTGTTGTTGTCATTTATAGATACGTATATATTGGCATTTTTTCAAATTATTAGTAGATAAAAAAAATTTGATAAAAATTATCGATGTAAAAAGAATATTTCTATATCACCTTAATTCTAAACTTTAAACTAATAGTTTAACCATCGTATAATTTCACGTATGATTCGTTTTATATAATATATAATATAGCAATTAGCTTCATTAATCATTAATTATATTCAATTATATGAATCTGACTATGCTTATTAGTTAAACTAATAAGCACGCATCAATAATGTATACTTATTACTTAAACTAATAAGCATACAAATAATTGCAAATGTATTGTTACACCATACTCATAGTCATTAATGTATAAAATATTTAGCAATAAACTTTACGTTTGCAAACTGTTATTATTTGCACATTTTTACGTTTTTATATATTATTTATTAATTATTATTTTTTCTTTATATTCTTATATTTTCTTTATATTTCTTTATATTTATATTATTTATTAATTTTTATGTTTCTATCTTTATATTATTTATTAATTCAATTTATTAATTTATAATTTTTTTATTCCTATCGTATGAACTTCTCCACTTATAATGATATAATCGCATTGTAATCATAATCCAGCATGTAAAGTTGCGCTGTTTAAATATGTAAAAGTGATACATTTCTCATATATGTCGAAAAAATATTTATATACAATATTGCACATGCCAAAAATACCAGCTAGAGAATTGTCGAAGTTTTCGCTCGCGATTGTCCGCGTACGCTCCATAATCCAGGATCATCGTGATTGTCGAGTAGAAATTCCGTGTGAACGATCGAAAAGATTTGGCGCGGAGACTCCATTGTACGTATGTTCCTTGCATGCGGGCATAATCTATCGATGCTGTGCATATATCTTGGACAACTTTTCTCGGGAAAATAAATTTCCGCGGTCGAAATTTTCGAGGAAGTCGTGTAGCAATTTCCGGGGAGATGACGCAAACAACAAAACGTACAGGTGATATTTGAATAAAGTACAATAGGAGTAACAGCAGGAGCGTGTTCTTTGTGTTGTTTCCGGGAAAATTAAATCCTTTATTATAATTTTTGTTTTCAATGAAAAACGCACTTCGCTCTCTCGTACTGCAGGTCGAAATTAATTTCATTATTTGAAAGAAAAGGATTTATAGCGCTGTTACATATCACATAAAAAAGGGGGTTGTTTGGACGAAGTTAATTTATGTTTTAGTAGTGGACATTATAAACAACGCGCGTCGTTCGCGAAGCAGTTAATTTATGGTGCTCTCTGCTGTTGCGAATTCTCTATTAATAAAAAATTCTTTCGTGTATGCGTGTTTCTCTGAGACATTCGTTGCGTTATATTATTTGTATACCCTTTACGTCGCGTTGTACAGTGGCGCTGATTTATATAACATTACTTCTGTTACTTCTGTTGGAGTGTCGCGCAAAATAGTATTTTTCCCTAAAGATAGGGGGTCGGATGTCGCCGAACGACCATGGAAACGCATTAATTTCACTCAACCAGCTTGAATGCAGTCTGCACTTGAGGAATGCGCCTTTTTCTCTTCCCGTGTCGTTTACATTCCACTTGATATGAATGACTTTATAGTAGTTACATCCGCTTCGCAGTTGAATCATGAGCAAAACGTAATTCAAGCTGAAAGCGACCGGTAATTAATACATTGAGATTCGACATGGGTAATAAAGTTGTTGCAGTATAACTCGGGCTTTTGCGTTAATGGGGAAATTTTACGCTTGTTTGAATCGTGAAATTTTTCTGCAGGTTTCTATAGAAAATTTTCTGAAAGCAAATGTATATATAGATAACTTATCGTACAGCATTTTTCAAAAAAAGGCATTACTTTTTTTAATGCCACATTCTATTTGAACCAAGCGTCAGAATGGTGCTCGCTATTCATGGTGTATGTGCATATATACGATAGCTTTAGAGATATTCTCCCTCTCTATCCGCATTCTGTTTAATACGCGGATATCTTGCGGGAGAAAGCATTTTATTCTTTCACGATTTGGTGACAACCTTCAGAGTGCGTTGTATCGTAATAAATTCAATATTTGTAAATTGTATTATACTTTGTACGTAAATATTTTTGGTTGCACAAGTGTGTGCGTGAATCAGAAAGTATCATAAATAAATGTCAATATTTCGCTATCGTCGTCACACAGATATTCGCGGAATCCGCTGCGTATGATCTGTCAATTTTAAATATGTGTACGCGCGTTTTACATGTACGGCTGTCCCAGCGCTTCCGGCGGTAGGAACAATCAATAAAGATTAGTTGAGTGTAATAAATAAATCGTTTTAGCGATCAGCGAATGGTGTAACAAAAAATTATCTGGCGGTACACGCGCGATATAAAATAAATTGACATTTATTATTATAGAGCGAATCGTATTTGACAATTAAACGAACAATGACGCTAAAACAATAAGGATCGCGAGATATAGATATGGCCGTATTAGCGGCTGTCAATCGTTCAATATGTATTAACTGATAACGGCAGGCGCATTTCCTCCCTTCGTGGGAGTGCAACGAAGGATGGGGAGGGGGAGGCGCGAAATATCGAGGAACAATTGCAATTCGCAAACAATCCGACAATGAGAAGCGGCAGCGGTGACAGGTCCCAGCCACGTGTGCACGCTTCGGCGCACCGGCGACGCTGATTTACTTATAAGCGTTAACACGAGTTTTCGCTGCACGCTGAATATTTATTGCCACAAGGCGGGAAACCGTGGAGATTGAATTATAATGCGGCACGACCTTAGCCGTATTTTCCATTTGCCGTGGCGCTCTCGAGAAAAAGGCCAGAGGGTCTGGCCGATCCAGGATTAATCCCCTTCGCAAAGTAACGTCGACACGTCGGTAGTTAAACTGGGAAGACAACAAATAGAAGTAGTACAATTAGAATCATAAATTTAAATTGCGTCTCAAGCGCGCTTCACGCTATTTTAAATATAAGTGAATTTTGCAACGGTGCTCCCTTAAATAAAAGAAATATTACATCTGCTTAATAATATTTAATAATATTGCACATGCATTCTTGTAATTTATTCTCTTTTCAATATTCACATATTATCGATAAATGTAAATTACTATTTTAAATGCAGAATATTTACATGTATTTTAAATTATGTATATTAAAAAATAAAGCTTGTAATTAATTTTTTGGCTTTTAAGACAAAAAGGGAAGAGTTATATATCCGACAAATAACATGTTCTCAGTTGCATAAAAGTAGCAACAAATAATACACACTTTTCGGAGAGAAATAAGGAGTAATAACATACAACAATGACATGAAGGCACTTAAGTTTATATTAGATATTTCTAAAGTGAATTTCGCTAACTTCGGAAAATATTATCGTCTATCGCCGCCATTAATCTCGGCTCATGTATATTTTATTAGATACAAGAATATAGAATCGGGTTGAGGGATGATACTATGCGTCTCCTAACTTATCCCACGTCACGATATACTTTACGACGCGTCTATGCCTGCAACCATTTGTCTCCTACGCAGTTCCACGGGCATTAAAGCAAGAAGTAAGAATAAACCTGGCGCGACTTTCCAATAAAATCCTGTTTACAGCGCGACGCGACAAAGAAACAGGGCGCGTGACACGCGCAATAGCAATCTTGATCCATCTTCATCATTTACCATTCCACCGGCTTCTTAGCATAAAGAGCAGAGGGGGATGATTTATTGGGTCGCGGACAAGCGGTTTAAAAACTTATCCTAATAGCCCTCCATTCTCTTGCGGCATTATTTATTAAATTTTAATAAAGAAGCTGCTGCTCGCACGCGTCATAATAACGTCTCCCTCAACGTCTCTCGGGTCTCCTAAAAACAATAAGGAATCTTGTAGCGAGCTATCTCCGCCACTCCGGTAGTTTCATTTCCTGCGCGACTTGTGTACGCGCCTTTATTAGTCTAAGAGCGCAAAGAGACGAGCGAAGAGACGCGTCAAGTTCTGTCTGTCTGACATAAGCTCTCAAAGGTCGCGACAACATTGGTGTTGGAGATAGCAGTGATGAAAGATACCGCTGTTTTTGGAGCTGGAGCTCACTCGTTCTTCATTTCGTGCCCAGGCTTAGTATTTTTCTTTACTTTATTGTTCAATGTGTTTTAATGTTGTCGTAAACTAACATGAGACATTAAAAAAATACTAAAAAATATCTAGTTTTATTATAAATTTGTGATTATTAAAGAAATAATTAAATGCTGTACCTCGTATAATCATTATTAGTGATATATTCGAAAATAATTATAAGGTCTGCTAATTGACTATCAAATTGTCTAAACATACATTTGTAGAAATACTTTACATATTTTTCATGTTAATTTTCATCTAATTAAAACAACATGGAAGTAATTTTAAATTAAAAAATGAGAATTTTTATCTAGGAATATTGGCGATTGCAATAAATTTTATGTGCTATTTGTTATGAGACAACTGAAAAATATTTTCTCAAAGCATATACAACATGGTGAGAAGATATTATTTAGATAAAAAAAATAATATTTTTTAGCAAAGCGACATTATTTTCCGGCTTTTTAAATTTTTTGTGTGTAAAGCGCAACCGAAAGCAATTTAATGTATCACATTCCAAATTTTAAATATAAAATATTAAATGTAAAATTGACAAAATAATATTACAAATTAAAAAGATTGCCTAAGAATTTAATATAATTGAAAAAGCAAGTGACCTGGAAATGATATATAATAAAAAAGTAATAAAAAATGTACTGGTCATATAAAACACTTGTCCACTAAACTTTTAATTTTGTCAATGTACAGACTTTATATTTCTTTCTCTATATCAATTTCTTCTTAGAAAAAAAGTAGATATTTTTAATTCTTAAGATTATTATTACTCCTAAGTTTCTATTTTTAAACTTTAATTACACCGCGATAATCAATTAATTGGTAATTAATTTTGCTTTGCAAATTTTGCAATCGTCAAAATCACTTTTTGAGGAAATTTGCGCAAAGCTTATTAATCAAAACAAATAAAATAAAACAAATATTAACGTAGCAAAATTCTTATCTTATTAGAGTTTTACATAAAAATAAGTCATATACAAATGCCGGATTTTGTTCGGTCAGTGATACCCTAGTCCTTTGTACTCATTAAAGTCAGCCCAAGAGCTTCGCGGGTTTTCACGACGCAACTGCCCAGATAAAGCTTAGCTGGAACGCATTTGCCACGGCCGTTACTTTTGCATATGAAATTTTCACCCTCATAAAACTCCTATGAAATTTACGAATTTCCGTCGGCACAGTGAGATGCGGGCGGTTTTCCGGCCGGGAGTTTCCCGCGTCGCAGCCGAGCGCGGACTTTTTCGCGCAACGATCACGTAGATACACGGTTCGCTTCGATGTCGCGTTATCACGGAGGATATCGAAATTCGAGGTGTATGAGGAGGAAGGTCGAGCTACGTGAATCGGTCACATCGAGAGACCCTCCCTCCTCCATACTTCGCGGGCGGACGAATGCTCGGGAATAATATCGGCGTAAATTGCGGAAGTTGGCGCCGCGGCGAATTGGCTCTGGTTACATCGTGAACGATGCCCGATGTAAAATACGCTGGCTTCGCCGTGCAATTTCCGAAGAGTGCTGGAAAACACGTCGTCGAATCCTTCCCCCTTCGGGTTGGAAAATCCCGGGGCTATCGTGTTCGCGGGATTTAAGGCGCGCCGCAATCGCCGGGATTCCCCGGGCGAGCCGCTGTAAATTTTCGCGGTTACGGTTTTCGGAATTACGCAAGAAAGAAGGACACGCTGCTCCTCTCCGCTTCGCATTGTGTCGCGCATTTAAGTCCGCGCGCGATCGCCTCGTAAGTATATATATATGTCTTGATTGCAAAAGTATAGCTATTCTATAACCAAACAACACAAAATTAGGAAAGAATTCGTATGGTCAATATAAGGCGAGTCAGTAATGAATGCGACTGCTCTACGATTGATGTGTAATTGTTGCAAAAGTTTTTTATCGCTTTTATAAATTACAACAATAAAGAATCATTAAGCTTTTCCTCTTTTAAATTATTTTATTTATAAATATAATAATATAAAACTACAATTCTATGGCATTATTAATCTTTAAATGCTGCCACGTGATATTGACGTATAAAGAATATTTACTGAAAAATTTAAAAAAAGTATAGATTAAAATAAAATCATAAAATATATTTTCTTGATCTACCATGTGATCTACTTCGGCTTCGCCTCGGCCATCATATCACATATGCCAGGAAATCCAACTTTCTGGCCTTGGGACGTAATATACTATTAAACACAGACGCATGCGCGCGCACGTATATAATATCTCATATAAGAATTCAGATATTGAATACATCCTGCATTAATATTAATGTTATAGAGTTAATAAAAAGAAATGAAAATATAATATTCATTTAAATTATTTTTATTAATCTTTAATTAGTAAATTGATTTTATCATAAATTTTACAATATTTCTGATTGTTCCTTCTCTTTAAATTTAAAAATAAAAATCATATAAAAAACAATAAATTAACATTAAAAAAATATGTCAGAATATTTCCAAATTATAGTTTAAATATTACTAGGTTAGATTTTTATTGTTATTTGTTATTTTTATTAGTAAATTACGTATATTTATCTTAGAATGTTTACATTTACGTTGATATTTATTTATATTTGTTTCATGTTAATCTTTCATAATACATGTCTAGAAATATATAGAAATGTGGAATTGAATTGATATTAGTAAAGGTAATCAATGATATGTATATGCTAATAAACCTTATCAAAAGCTCAAAATTTAAGCTGAACTACTGCTGATTGCGAGATTGCAGGAAATGCAGATAGCCGAGAGCTATCCAATTCCAATGCATCCTAATAATCTCCTTTGTGTTATAGGACCACTGAATCCATATCGCGAAGCACTAAATATCTTCCATATATTAATGTTACTTAGTAGATAATTAAGACAATTTCAAAACATTTAAGTTATTTGTTAAATAATTAGTTATAACATTTATTAAACTAATTTTTCTTTCTGAACGATTTATTTAATTAAAAATATATACACGAAAAAAGCATAATTTCATTCATATTTATTGAAAAGTATTCTTTGATAATAATTACACAACTCATCAGGAATTACGGACAAATTTTTTCTTATTTCCTCTCTAATTATTTAAAGTGCTCGTATTTGTTATTATTAATTTTTTAATATACTTGAGATTCTTTATCGTTGTAAATTATAAAAGCGATAAAAACCTTTCGCAAAAATGGCGTGCAATTAAATTTCGGAGGAAAACTTGCCTCAATTTTCGATGGAGACTGCCACTCAATAGCGCGTATGTGCGCAAAATGAATCAGCAGCCTCTATATGCTATTTTCTAGTTTCCATTCTCTTAAATAATCTCACCTGCTCTCCTCTTTTGCTTTGCAAAAATCATAGTACAATATATTTGCAAAATTAATAGAACAGCCAAACAAAGAGGGTTTAAATTGTCCTGAAAATTGCGTTATATTATTCTACCGTATTTCATCGTAATTGCGGATTTTTAAGAGCTATTTGCGTTTTTGTGCGACAACAAAATCTCTTCACTTCCCGTTGAAGAAGAAAATCTTTTATGCCAATATTTTCTCCCTTTGAAAGGGGTCTCTCCTCTTTTTTTTTTTTTTTTTTTTTGACAACGTACGCGGAAACACGCGTAGGAAGAACCGTATTATTTCGCGTTAACCCAGTTTCCGCTCTCTCTTTTTTTCCCCTGCAGCGTAGCCCGCCGCGGCGCGGCGCCGAGATTTCAGAGAGGTGGATGTGCGGATGATATATCGATGGTATACATTAAGGCCGTGTTTGTGTTTTCTATTAGGCTAATCAGGACCGTGACTGAGAATACGCCGGGCGGATGTGTGCTCGGCGTTCGGCGCTTCGTAAGGAACCCGAGCGTACAGGGCTGGGATGTATGTACACGCGTGCACGCGAACGTATGCGTGTGCGAAGGTGAGGGCGAATCACTACTGTCTGGGATTCGGGATTATGGAGATTGCGCGCGGAAGTTAGGAAAGCTGCACGTCTCTTAGAGGAATTTTTCCTCCAATTGAAAATGCCGATTGAACTGCGTATAGCACTTTGCTAACTAAACGTTTATTTACATTGTTATATAAAACGCGATCGAAGAAAAGCATGTTAATGCCCTTCGAAACTTTGTTAATCCGCTAAATTGTTGCAATCGGTTCGTTTGTCCTATCTGGTATTTTATTTTGTAGTACCAGTACATTGTACAGTTTTGAATAATTTAAACAGAAGAAAACAAAATTAATCATATATGAAATGAAGAGATTAAAAAAAAATACTTCCGTTACTTAAAATTTTCAAAAATATTAGCCGCACGTTTCGTGAAGAACAGTACCACTATAAAATATCTCTTTACAAATATTAATACAATCAAAGGATTTTATTAATTGGATTTTTTATGTATAATACAAAAAGTTTCAACTGTTGTGAAATATTTCAATTAACATTAAAGAATTAATTGTAATTAATTTTCCTATCAAACTAAAATGATTAATTACTGTAAAACAATTCAATTCATCGTAGCAGAAAAAAGTGTAGCTTAATCACTTGCAATGAGCATATTAAGAGTGAAATATTTATGAATGGCACGGATGCGAGAAAGAGGGGGAAAGAGAGAGAGAGAGAGAGAGAGAGAGAGAGAGAGAGAGAGAGAGAGAGAGAGAGAGAGAGAAAGAAAGAGAGAGAAGGGGAGAGAGTGAGACCTTTTCATATAATCAAATTCGTGTTAAAATTGGTTACATAGAACGCAGCAGCATGCAAATATTTACCCGGCGATGTAATCGGCATTTATATCTATTATGACAGTAGCTCCTTCGGGAGCAGTGTTTACGAGATTGCCCGATAACCGGACGCGGCTATCGCCGACACAACCTTTAAACTCTCCATCATGGGCAGTATTTTGTAGCCGGCGCCACGGAGAGAAGTAAATTGTTACAAAGCTACATTATACCGCCAGGATTATTATATTCCAGCGCGTTCGGGCTTCTTTCGCGAGAATTTTTTTCTCTCTCCGGGGCCCATTCTTTGTTACCGGTCTCCGCCATTGTTTCGGCACAATGCAAGATATATTCGCGAATGCGTAATGAACTCACCTCCGTTGGCGTCGCTCGCGCGAGAAGAGGGAATATTTAAGACACGGAAGCGCTTTTAATATCACCCTCGCGCGCGCGAAGTTAATTAATCGCGCGTATCGCGCGTATCACGCGAGCGCGAAATCTTCTCCCTTTTCGATTAATCGACCCATCGTCGCTGCGCTAAAAGTAATATACATTATATTAAGCTCAAATAAAAGATGCGACTAAAATAACGGTACATATTAATTTTTTATGCTTATCTTTTATTTATAGTTTCATAAGAAAATTTACTTTATGAGGACAAATAATCAACTTTTTCAAACAGAATTAGATATTCTGTTTGATCTAAAAATATCCGTATCAAGTTGGCGCGCAATCAAAAAGCGTGAAGAAATAAGTAACTAAAGTTGGTGATATGATTAAGGAGCAGCGAGTTTCTTGATTTATTTGAGTGGCGCCGCCTTCGCGGCACAAAGAGAACGGTATGATAATAATCACGCTGTGAGGCTTGATGACTGGATGCAACTGTTACAGAGAAGTCAGAACTTGGAGAAAAAAAAACAAACGGCGGTAAGAAATAAAGCAAGGCAACCTGCATAAACACCGTAGCGGAATAATAATCCAGATGGATACAGCCGCCGTGACACCAGAAGAAAGGAAGAAATCTATCCTTCCACACAATGCACGAAAAATTGCATGTGTATAGACTAAAAATGTTTTTGTTTTCAAGTTTTCCGTATTCTTTGTACACGTTTTGAGTTCATCTTTCTTCATATCGTATTCTACGTCTAATGTAGTATTTCAATCGTTGTAAAAGAACCATAAAAGAATTTTATTATTTCAATATATTCAAAGATATTCATTGTGCGGATAACGATAAAAATTTGTTAATAAAATGGCATGTTTTATGAATGATGAATTATAAGCTTTATTTTGGAAACCGATTATTATTTATTCGTAATTAATTATTATTTATTCATAATTAATTAAAATTTTGACAATTTTGTCCTGGATCGGCTGTGTAAACGTTATTGATCTAGAAGTACTTACATAGCGCGCTTCGCAGCTCGACAATTTATTCCCCGACGGAATGTCGAAAATTTAGTAAGAGGCCATCCAAAGGGTGCGGTGAGACAATCGGAACGAACACGCGCGCATCGGGAGTGCTTGGCGAGAATGGAACTTCGTCATGAGGTAAATTAGCGGAGCCTGGCAAAGAGCTAAATGTACCCCATCGGGGTAATTTTATATTCATGGACCGTTGCCAATAAAAACTAGGCGATTGAGAAAGATGGAAAGCGAGAGAGGGAGAGGAAGAGTGAGAAAAAGCAGGGAAGACAGAGAGAGAGAGAGAGAGAAAGAAAGATTTGGTGGTCTGATGAAATAGTGCGGACTAAAAAAAAAAAATCTTGTCATTTCCTCTTTTTTTTGCAACATGCGGGCATGCTCATGTTTTCCGAGTGCAGAGTGGCACGAAACGTTTGCGCACGCCAGGGGAAAAACACGCGAGTCTCGTCCCGAATGCGAAACCTGCTGCCTCTCTCATTCGATGTTATCGACTTTTTAAATAATTCACGAGCCTCGCCCCGATTCCGGATAATTCGGCGAACGCGCGCCGGAGATTGCAGGAGTGTCAGGATTAATTTTCTTGTTAGATAACGCACAAACTACCGTCGAAAGCGGTATGCGCTGAGCGTCTTAGCTGCAGTTAAAAAATTAATTTAACAAACGGATCTTCCTTAGAAAGATAAAATAGCAAAATTTGTGACAAAAACATTGAAAATGACATAATCCCGAGTTACAAAAATAAATAGAAGAGTGAAAATATAATTTGAAAGATCTTACAATTTAGATAAGTTTGCGCTAACTTGCTATCTATTGCTGTCTTTCTTTCTATTAAGCACTTTCTTTAAACTGTTCGGACAATAGGTATTTTGAACAAAGCTTTCATGTAATAATTATCGTAATTTTTAAGTTTCTTACAAAATAATTTTCAAAATTTAGTTTAAAACAAGTATTAAGTAAATAAATCAAATTATATTAATAATAATAAAATATATAGTAGAGATAATTACTATTTTGCGACACAAATTTAATGAGGCAAATATAAAATAGTTTTACAAAATAATGAGTAAAATATTACTGCGCTTTGCTTGATTATTAAATTGCAAAACTAACAAATATTTAAATATCGTGAAATATTATTTCTCTTTTAGAATTGATATAAAGATATCTGAAGAATACGTAATATAATTGCTCTTAAATGTTATTAGCAACACATTGTATATTTAAAATATTTTGACGTACCTACATACATGTACACTGATTTATATAACAATAACGATCTTCAATAGTTTGATCATTTTTCTTCAGCTTCAATCTTTCGATTATGGAATTCTCTGTAGTTTAATTGGTTGGCTATTGTTTAATAAATGCTGCATTTCCTTTGGTAATACTACACGTAGCAAGAAGGATATATACATTATATACGGTTTATATAAGTTTAGAAAGATATCATGCATTTGTTTGTATATAAATTTACATAGATGTTTTTGAAAGACAAAATAAAAATCAAACGTAATCGAGATATTGAAATATTATTCCGTTCCGTGAGAGCACAACGTTTCAACGAATTAATACATTCTGAAATCGCATTTAACTGAGGATACAACGCGTTGCCGTTTCAAAATATCATCCGACATCAAGCTCTTAATCCTTTTAATCCTTGAACTCCTAATCTTCTTAGCACCTTCAGTCCGAAACGTGTTAATGTATGCAGATCTTTCGATTACAAAATTCTCTGTCGTTGAATTGGTTCGCTATTGTTTAATAAATGCTGCATTTCCTTTGATAATACTACGCGTAACAAGAAAGTATACATTATATAGGATTTATATAGCAGTTTATAAAGATATCATGTAATCTGATATAGATCAATGATAAAAATAGGAGCGTTATTTACAAAGACTCAATATTTTAGAAATCAGGAATAAGTACTTTAATTTATTTCATGATGATGATAACTTTATCTCCGACAAGTGTAGATACGTTTGCATGAATGATAAACTTATTACTACTAACTTTATATAGTTATGATACAGCATTATTATTCTTACTATTATATCATTATTATTATAAATATTATATCTAATGTCTTTTAATTTCTTTTAAGGAATTTAAAACCGAATTTTTCCATGTGGCAATTTGATGGATGACATATTAAAGACATATTTAACATCAAAATTGAAATGTTTTAAAACTTGAAGTTTCAAGAGCATAAAAATGGACGAAAAAAATTCGTTTACGTGTTAATTGCTAAGAAATTTAAAGTTAAATTGCCAAGATATTTAACGTGGAAAATTAAAAAGTTAAGATTAACGACGGCTCTCTATCAACTTCCTTTTTGCTGTGAGAAAGTATTGCAAATTTTTCAAAGAATCTACCATTAAAAGAAGAAACGGCGAAATTGAGACACTCAGTACGTGGTTGCATAATGATATACAGGACGTTCGCATTTTATGCGAGGGATGTGTTCTTAAAGATCTCGTATAATTCAGAACTTACATAATTTAAAACTAACTTTTCTCCAAGAGTAATTTGTCGCGTTATTTCAAATTCGTATAAAACGCGATCGTATTTACCTCGAAAATAATAGTTATGGCCCGGCACAGTTCTCATATTAATATATAAATTCAATACCAATATTGTATTTATGATACATACATATCTAGTATGATTAAACGGCAGAAATGTACGAAACGTATAATTAAAAATTAATACTATTTTCTCTACATCGTATTCAACGGATCTCCCAAAATATTTATTTAAAATAATAAATTTTTGTTTTACTATTTAATTTAATATTTAGTAGCATTTGAATTTTTTATAAGTATTATTTATTTATAAGATAATAAATGTAGGTATGATAAAATATATCTTCAATAATAATTTATTATAATATTTTATTATATTTAATATTTATCTACAAAATATGTTTGTATGCTTCAGGTGTATATTATTTCTTTTTATATAGCATTTTTATAATATTTCAAATTTTATTACAAAATTTTTGATCTCGCTAATTTATCCGATTGGAAATCGGATAAATAAATAAATAAATAAATTATAAAAAAATATTCTGTTTTCTTCCAATAATTTAATTTAGATAAACGTACACGAGTTAATATTAAGTTTCACGATAATATTAATACTGCAACGACAACAGAAATACCCGTTTTGCAAACGTATTCAATTTCCCGATGTTTAATTTCGAATCATTGGCAAAGATGGTAAAGATCCAATAATTTTCGAGCGTGACATTATGAAAGGCCGGTTTGTAGGTACGCGATGAATAGAGAGAATACGGCGCGCACACATACCCGGAAGTGCCCGAATATGTTCCGTTCCAATGACTCGCGCGAAACCCGAAAGAATGAAAGGATCGGAACGTGCGCGCCAGTCATTTTCCGCGGCGGCGCGCAAAATAAATCGTCCCGGTGATGAACGCTTCATCTTCTCGGTGTTTGCCTTCGCAGAACAAAGCAGCCGAGGCATGTGTGGCCATCACGACGCTTCTACGTATTCTGCGCGAGTACTTTCGATAAATTCGTCCTCGTCGACCTCGTCCTCGTCGTCATCGTCGTCGTCGCCATCGTCGTCGTCGTCGCCGTTGCTGTTGATGTCGTCGTCGTCGTCGTCGTCGTCGCCGTTGCCGTTGCCGTTGCCGTTGCCGTCATCTTCGTCGTCGTCGTCGTCGCCGTTGCCGTTGCCGTTGCCGTCATCTTCGTCGTCGTTGTCGTCGTCGTCGCTGAGACTCTCACTCTTGTGTCGTATGGCGCGAACGGCGGCGACGAGGACGGAGATAACAAGGAGGCGGAGAGATGCGCCGGGGACGTGCCGGGGATACCGACCATTAATTCGAGTGGTCCCGCTGGCGATGTGATTATTTTCATGACGTTTCGATTCAAATCAAACGCATTGTTAAACCGTACCTCATTGTGTGCCAGTTCCAATTTGCAGCGATATTTTACAGAGCGTCCTCCGCGCGATCGCGCGCGCTTGCACGCGCACGTGATCCCCAACAATTCCATGACATCCGGCTAATACCTGCGCCCTGTCCCTTCCTCTCGGCTCCCCCACACGTCCGCCCCACTCCACGCCCGAGGCTTTTTATCAAGGTTCGATAGGCAAAATTATGGCCTTTCGGCGGGGATGCCATATGGAATATGCTCGCGGTGCATGCTGCTTTTGATTTTATTTTCTGTTGAATTCGCTGTGATTCTGTCGACTGCATTTTACTGGCTGTCGATTGGTTATACAGAATTCCTCATTTAAGCG
This sequence comes from Wasmannia auropunctata, assembly GCF_000956235.1. Lineage (NCBI taxonomy): Eukaryota > Metazoa > Arthropoda > Insecta > Hymenoptera > Formicidae > Wasmannia > Wasmannia auropunctata. The sequence goes on along the minus strand of NW_012026789.1, from coordinate 3,110,040 downwards.
AAATAATCTCGAGAGTCCATTGTGCGTAAGTTGCGGTGAATTGATTGGAAACAAAGTTTTCTCATCGCGTTTTAAAATTTTTCTGACTAAAGAAAAGTTTTAAATGGCGATACACTTATATAAGGTAAGCTCTCGTTCAAACTGAAAGTTGAACTTCCTGAAGGAAAGGTTAAAAGGAAAGTATTTTGCTGCATAATAATGAGTACAGTCTGTATTCACATTACGGCCTTAAAGCGCTAATGCTAGATGAGATGAGCGTAAATTGTGCGCTAATCTCGAACAGCGTATTGAGGCATGTTAATTCGAAGAGCCGTTTCAGAAGAGGATGAGGAAGGTGAAAATGCAATATAGATAACAAAAGGAGCGATTACAATAATGAGATTATAAATTGAATTACAGGCAAAGATATACCGATCGATCGTGCATTAAAAATGCATTATGCGATTAACCGCATGCCATTGCATTCGGCTGGCGTCGGCGCGCTAGACGCCACCACGTAACTCCGATGAAGACAAATTAAGGCGCAAATTTAATTACAAATTGAATTATAAATTCGAATTGCGTATTAAAACGGTACCGTGCGTGCTATTAGCTAAAAGCTAAAGCAACGGGAATATTCCAGCAAAGTTGAGCTACATATGAGGCAGATGAAGTACGCCTCTTGAGCAGTTTAAAGATGACACGCGATGACGTTCGCACGCGCGCTCTAAAAGTATATACCGCCAATTAACGTAATTTAGGCTCGACGGATTGTCGCCTAAGAGAGATCCCCCGTCATTGACGAAAGCGCGGGAACAGTAAAATTTCTCGCACGAGTTATTCAGAACTCGAAGTCGCCCCGTAATGAGTCCCTCGGGACGGATACCTCAAGGAACCAACCTAGCAAGGAGTAATCGAGTTTGCTTCGGGCACGAAGTCGTTTGTCGTCGACGCGGAAAGAAAGGAAGGTGAAATGAGGGAGAGAAGGAGACGGAGGCGGAGAGCGACGATCTCCCGATCGTCTTGATCGGTGATCTTTAAAAAAGGCTCTATTAACTGGGACAAATAATTGGATTTGGCCGCGATGAGTGGCTTTGTAAACTTGTATAATGATCACAGAGCATGAACTCGCGATAAAAAAAATGGTAAAATGTTTATAGCAGCACAAGCACGTAAACGTCTTCCTTGCGATATTCTGTTTCATGTCGCATTGTTACAAACGTTATTATAACGTTCTCATAAAAATATAATTATTACAGAGCATTTGGCCCATTTGCTCAACAAGACAAACAGCAATCCCCGTTAAAAAAGAAGAAATAATCTTCTAGCTATTAAAATTTAATTGTAAACACGTCGCATTATATTCTTTAGTCTGCAAAGATTCAATGTTAAATAATTAAGCAAATAAACAATTAAAGAGATGTCATTTAAAGCGATAGCCTACGTTCCATCCGTCAAAATAGTAGACTATTCCGCGAGGCGTAATGAAAATCCTGGATTTTCATTAGGGCTCTGATCCGCTCTTTAAGGTCATACTTCAAAAGGCGGAAGCACGAATAATCAGATTTAACCTGACGGGACTTTAAGTCGAGTGGGATCAGTAATAGTCTTTTGTAAGTCGCTTGAACTTTTATTCCTGTTCTGCCTTTTATCGTTTTATCCCTTTGCACATTGGGCAAACAATTTATCGATTTATTATTTTTCCTTCTACAAATAATCCTCTTTTCTCACGTTCCGCGTGACGAAAAAGACATTTTTTAAAATTGCAAACAAACATCTGAGAGATGTTTGTTGTAACTGCGACAGTAATCATGACTCTATCGAGATAAATCGTAAAATAACAAATAGCTTCAATTTTTCTATATAAATTCTTATAAATTCGAATGCTTGGACAATCATATTTATATCTATTATAACGCGCGACAGTAATTATGGCTCTATCGAGACAAATCGTAAAATAATAAATAGCGATATTTAATTCTTAGTATACAAAATTCTTATAAATCCGAATGTTTATAGAGTCAATATTGAAATATTCAACTTGTCATCCGCAGAGTTGTTATACAAGTGGAATCAGTGGTCTGAATAGAAATCGATATTGTTGCATCACTTATATGAATTTTCGTGTGAATTGTGAAAAATCATGTAAAAAGAGAACTGCTAAATTATCGATCGAGCAAAACGTGAAATTTCTGAATTTGCAAAGAAAATAAAATTAAAAAAAATTTTTTTTTTAAACATACGTTACATGCATCATCTATTAAAAGTAGGTTTCATATCGCGCTAACAAGTTGCAAAACCTGTAACGCTCATGAATTATCGCGAAAAAACATGGTTGCAAGTAAACACGGCCCAAAGCCGTGGAGTAACCTAGCTACCGTGTACACTGTATGCTGTATCTTTTGCAACTTCCGGAATTTTTTCAACACTCACGTTTTAAGATACGCCCGGATGAGATAACATTGAAGCGGCTTTAATATTATACAATAAACTGAAATCTTTGGGGAAAAAACATACGGAATTACATTTCATTCTAATAAAAGAATAATAAACATTTTTTAGATAATATTTTGTTTGATTGATTTGAATATGGAATATTGATTGTATATGGAACTTGGAATTATATCGAGTCTCCACAATAAATAGTTTACTGTATCTATGTTAATCTGTTTATTCTTGTATCATAAGTCTCGAAGGATAATTGGATAGACGTGTTGAGTACTCACATCCAACAAGTCTAATCCCTCCACGACATCCTTCAGAGACGCTCGTGCCTTCCCTCGTGCATAATCTCCGAAGATTGCTTTTCCCTCGTCGGGGACAAAAACCAGCTATAAAGTAAAAGAAGAAAGGGAGAAATAATAGCATTTAGCTTAAGACGTACCTTGGCGTGTCGTGGCGTGTATAGCGTTATAATAATCGAAAAAAGTAGAGAGGGATCTCTGGTAGCCGGTCTTGATTTCAGGTCGTTAACGGAGACGAGCCACGCGAGATGCAACGAGAAGGACGGAGACAGGAAGCTGAGAATTGCCAGGGGCGAGATGCGAGTCCCAGTCGATCTCGCTTTCTCTCGCTCGCCGCTCCGGCTTTTTTCCCTGTACTGCTCTCCGTTCTTTTATTCGGTGTCGGAGCGAGACACGCGGTAAACCTCGCGTTCTCCGACCGCTCGAATTAGTCGATTTTTCTCAGGGCAGCCGCGGCAGTCGATGACGACGCCGTGGAAATCGTTCCATTACCATCTCATCTCGGGCCCCATCGCACTCTGCGGTTTCGAATGCCCCATTTCTTCTCCACCTCTCAAACGCGTTATGCGAGACACCCGGTGTCGAGTGCATGCCCGGGCGATACTCGAATTATACCCCGACGTCGCGCATTTTTATTTTGTTCCCGTTGAATTTACAGCGCGCTGCTTGTACCGGATCGTCGGCGAGCTAAGTGCGTGATTTATATTGAAAGTCGCGCGTTTTCAGGGGAAAAATCACGTTTACCGTTCCGACTAACTTCGGATAACAAGCATAAACGAGTTTATGCTTGTTTTGAAGGAATGTAACCCCTTAAATCTCCAATTAGAGAGACATAAAAATAACGTTTCACACCTGGAGTTATATAGAATATATAAAAAATAAAATCTAATTGGACACTCGAGAATTAAACATTAAAATAAAAACGGGCAAATGAGAGTCAGGCGCAGTTAATAGGGTGCAAATATATAAAAAAGTTATACGCTAAGTTGTTCACAAAGTTATGTATATGTACATGAACAAAGAAAGTATTTCCACATTATCTTGTTTGAAATCAATTTATAAGCAAAAAGTTCACGAAGAGTATTTTATTAGGATACATCTTTTTTCTATTTATATATAGAATAAAATATTTTGTAACATATTGTATAAAATATACAAATAGATATGATTCTTCTCTCTTCATACAACATTACATTAGAAGGGACAGTGCAAATACTCTTTTTATTGCAAGTCAATTCTTAATAAATTTCTGCAACTAGTATTTATCGAAATTAATAGAATCCGCTTATATCATTTAATATATATCTCTGTCAAGTAAATAGATTAGAACGACGATAACAAAATGAATTACATCGCGACATTGTAATGTTACTGCATATCCGTAGATACAAATACGTTAATATAATTCATTACTTCGGCTCTGCAAGACTAAAAAATATTCCGATACATTGCGGCGCTTATTTTAGATTACATCAGTTAATCTCAAAGGGCGTCCGCGAAGAGGCAACCGCAGGGAATAGAATTTCGCAAGCTGCCATGCGCGTAATGTGTGATGGAACGCAGAGAGCGCGTCCAGAAAGAATTGCTCATTAGTTGCAGCGAAATAATTCGTGGCCGAGGGCTGTGTAAAAAAGAACCGGAAGGTCGAGGGGGGAGAGGGAGGTGGGAGGAAAAAAAGGGTAGATCAGTTATTCCATTATGCGTGGCTCATTAGGCCGACCGACATAACTCATCGACCGGTCGAAAATTACGGCCCTCCCGCAGGATGAAAAGTCGTCCTCGATATTTGTCGGTAGCGAATGAATATTTCATGGACAAAACTAACGACGCGCGCTTCTTGAGTTCCGGACGCGGTTACGTCCGACTGCGGGTGTGCTATGAGGGATGTGATGTAATTAAGCACTTTGTTTAATGCCGCGCCGGAATCGAATTACAATGAAGTAGAGGAAGAACAAGTTTGAAATTGCTCTTAATCCTTCATTGGAACAATGCTAATTCAAGAAGTCCGAACAATCTCGAATAAATTCTATAATCACTATTAATATAATAATATTTACAATCAAAACACAGTCAATTCTACAATAAAATTGAAAATATAATTAATATTTTCAATTAATTTTTTTAAATTAAAAATATAATAAAGCAGATCTCCGTGAAAGAATTAAAGAAAATAATTTTAAACTATTCATCGTATATTTAAAACTATTCACCGTGTTTAAAACCAAAGTTGGTTTAATCATCTCTATCAACATAGCTATCAACACAGACTATCCATTATCTAACATCCTACGTAATAAATTCGTAGTATTAAATAAATTTTTAAAATCGACTTTATTGTTTTGCATTTTTATTTGTTCGTTCGACTCATATTTACATTTATCAACAGTCAAGGATTTAACACTTGTATCCTTAGTCGGTTTTTTTTTTAATAAGAAGACGAAAGGCAGTTTGAATCTTTGGCTTATCGCTCGAATCTCTTCTCGTCTAATTTATATGCGAGATTGTGACAACGATTTGCCGTGACACTTTACGAGTATTTATTATACGCAGCCATCGTCGATGTTGCGATAAACGTATTCCACAGTTTTAATTGCTACCCAATTAGTATCTCTACAAATAGAGCATGGGAAATAATCTATTACAAAATCGATTGTTATCTCGGTGGATCAGCCTTAAATTGGATGTGAAGTATTTAAAGATTTAACAGACAAATGAGTTTAATTGATTGATGTCCTTATCATAAAAAAAATTTATCTTCTTATATTTCTCATTAATTAATAAAAGATACGTACTCTTGTGTGACAAGTTATGTTACATGAACAAGTCATTAGAATATTTGATAAACATACATCAATAGATCAATATAAAAATTGACGAATTGTCATATTTTAATTTGCAAAAAAAAAAAATAATAATTTTAGAGAAGTGAGTCGTCGAAGTTGTATCTATTTGCGAGAGTAATTGTATTTGTCGGCAATGTACGCTGAAAGCGTTAGAGACCGCGAAAGAACAAAGAAATGATTGAGCATAACTGTAATATACGAACAAATAGAAGGTCCAATATACCAGCGTATCGAGCGCGATCCTTTATTTGAACAAGTTACCATAGAAATTGCGATAACGAGTGTTATCGCTGTGTATTCGTGCGTCATATGCACGTGAGTTTAATGTCTATAGGATCACAAATACCATTAACTCGCTCGTTAAAAACATATAATTCTTCAAATTAAATCAACGATTTTAAACAATTTGGTTTACTAAAATAATAAATTCCGAGATTGCATAATATCACGCACATTACACGTAAACCTTTATATCCTTCGTAAAATATATGTTAAAATAAAAATTTTCACTTGATATATGAAATAATAAACTCTTCGTGCAAACGTATTGACCATGATAAGAAATTATTTATTTATATTATAATATTACTACGTTTATATCGTGATGTCGTTTTTATGAAATATTTACAATTCAGCGTAATGAATAAATTGGATTGCGTCGGATTTGCTGCAGTAAAATAGTAAATTGGTAACGTTCACATCATCTGTGGAAGATTTCCGATATTTCACGTTGAGAAAATTATAATTGTACAATAATGTTAAATGACACATTTATGCTTAAATAATTTTAAATTATTACGATTCTACCGACCCTTAATGTCAATACTCGTGTCGCGTATTAATCCAGTAATAACGCTTATTGAATGCCAGTCAAGAAATTGTATAACAAAGCCGCTTTTATATTATTTTACATTTAATAATTCTCGAATATTGAGCCGGAGATTTTTGAAAAATGATAATTGCGGTTTAACTCAAATCCTTTATTCCCTTTTTACATTTAAACGGCCTTTAAATTAAAATTATATTTGATATGAATTTCTCAGATTGACCATAGATAACGCCACCGTTATTCCGCGCGCAATAGCCGTGCATATAAGCGCTACGATTAACTCTTCGTGATAATAATCCGCATTAGAAATCCGGTACAATCGTGCGATCCATTGTCAGTGAATTGTTTAACCATGTTGCTCTGCTCATGCTATTCCTAAGCCTGCATTTCGTTGTCGGCCATTTCGTACGGTTAATAAAGGGGAATGTTTAGACTTTGTGATTTTAAGGCTCCTCCTTTGTACGAGTACTACAATGAAAAACTTCAAATCTTTTTAAAGATTTGTCAGATAATATTTTAAATAATTAATAAAACCTAGATTTAAAAAAAATCGATTTTCTAAATTTCGTTTATTCTCGCGCGTCTGGTAAGGCACATGAAAAAAAAAGTATTGAAAAATTTATTTTCAAACAGTTTGAAATATATATCTTTGACAAGTAAACGACTGTCTCGTGTTATAAAATTATTATGAGCTTTCGAATACCTGTATAGAAAATAATCAATCGCTTTTATTATATTTATCGTCTTATTTAGCGTCTATATTCGAGTTAATTAAAACCGGATTGTCGATACAGCGTCTATCGTCATCCCTTATCCGTCATTGCTCGTCGATGCGCACAATGCCTATAACCGTCTCATCTTCACTGGTCGTGTTCATCGGTCGTAACGACGTACATTTACACAGTACGACGTGCGCCACAGTACGTTTAATCTCAACATGCTAGCCTCATTATAATCCGGCAACTGACCAATAACGACGCTATGTTAAATGACCAACGGCGTGTGTATCGAGAGACGGTCGGTCGCCGCAGCCGTCGCCGCGATGCGACGCCACGCTGCGCTCTATCGCTGCAGCCCGGCACGGCGCGCGGCGCGGCGCGGCGCAGCGTTGCGCATTGATTCGGGATTACACCTCCGATAGTAAGTGTTGTGTGCACACGATACTCCACGCGAGAGCTCGGAATTATCTTCGTTAAGCCCTTAAGTGCTGCCGACCGCGTTCGTTGTGCCCGAACGATGAATCGGCGCGGGCGTTCATCTCTCCCGTATCCCACCGCCGAGCCGCGCCGTGTCTCGAATCCAATTCGAGATTCGACGGACGACGCGACGGTCCGGTCCGTCGCGCGAACCCTTCGATTCTCGATATTCCCTTTCGCTTCGACGATGCAGCGGCGGCCTTTTTTGAGTATGCGTGGAATAAAGTGCGGCGTTTTCCAGGCTCTTTTTGACTATGGAACGAACGCGTTTTGACTTGGAACGTATATAATATATGGACATACGGATGAAACACGTATAATATTCAAAGCGGAACGAAGTGGCCGGTCTTTGCACGTGCTCCGATATTGACAATTCTTTTTTTTTTCTTTTGTAAAAATAAATGCATGTATAAATAACTTATGACCTGTGCAGGTGAAGCGAGAATATTGTACAATATTTATTAACTCGCTGCAGCTTAATGCCACAATAGTTTCCATAATGTCATTTATTAATTTTTAAACGATTACGAATATGTATTTTTCAGTAATTTTATGTGGTAATCTCCGTTCTCAACATTTTCAATTACTTTTATTTTATTTTTTTATGTTTGTATTTGATATTTTTAGTTTTGAGAAATGTCACTTCAAAGACAAAACGATCAAGGAGATTGTTCGATTCTCAAGAAATCCGAACGCGATATGAAGACGTAAGGAAACATGCGACAATCTTGGAGATTTGATGTCCGGATATGCCTGAAGATTGAATCTGTATAATGGCCTCGGCAAATATGCATACGTGCTATTCTTATCTTCATCTCAATGGCGTCTCACTAGTGAAAGAACTCATTTTCTCGATAAAGCAAATGCCCGTCAAATAAGACATTTCCTCCATTTAATGCGCCTGTAAATAACAAGACAGCCGATCCACTTATGATAGCGCCGTCAATATAGCTGGTACTTAATTCGATCTACGTCTTGATCGATGAACCGGCTCGCTTCCGTCGCCACACCGCGAGAATTTTAAATGTTACGTTGAAGTAAACCTTGGCCGATTGACGGTTTCATTTATTAGTAACTTTATCAAGGGAATATTATTGAAAGGGATTATTTAAATAACTGCTCAACAGAGATCGATGTTAATATAATTGTTTCATATAATGTTGTATTATAATCGATGTAAATGGATTTGTTTGTATCAATAAATTAATGGAATTGCTTGATTAAATTGGTAGAAATGTTTATTATTAACTGTTTCAAAAACACATTTTTTTGTAATAATGTGAATAAAAATATCTATGTATATACCTTATTCATTTTCATGCATTTCTTTCATATTATTATTATTATTACTGTACTTATAAATAAAAACATTCATCTATTCAAAATAAAACAGCACTTTTTAACAACTTTTGCGTTTATTGACAATTAAATTTTTGCGATATTATTGGCGTCACGTAATCCCATTATGCAAGTTATTGAATTTCGCTGACGAAATAAAATAATTATTTACACGATTAATTATGTAAATTAAATCCGCGATGAATCTTCTACATGTTGTCTTTCATTTCAATATCTGAGGTATATTATCAATATTTTATGAAACAGCTGCAGTAACGATCGACAATGAATATAAACAAGTCTACAACAGCAGGTTATCGGGAAATACAAGTGAAATTAGTTGAACTTTTATTTATCACCAATAAATCGTTCATAAATCGCTTCCTAGCCTTTAATGCATCGCTGCCTACGAGCCCACATGGTGCAATATTACCACACGCACATTTTAAAATGCCAAGAGATAAAATAATTATTTATTTCCTGCGCGAAAAACAGTTCAACATAAATTTCAACTCCATCCATCATATTGAAAATAACAGAAAAATATATATTTGTGAGGATGTCAAGTAAAAGCCATGAAATGCAAAACAGCGTCATTAATCTCCTATTAATTGTAATTTTATCTAATTGCTTCTTATATGCTGGATAACAGGTTCTTTTTACAAATTAAATTCTATTAAAACGATTCCATCAAAACGAGATTTTAAAAATACATAAATCAGTTATCATAAATAAAACACAAAGAACAAAAATATCAATAATTATTATTTGTATTCTTTGAAAAGGAGAATAAAGAGCTGTACTGTTTTGTATTACGAATACATTTTCCTTTACATTACAAGAACGTACCTACATACACAAACAGAGAAAAGTATTCGCTGAAAATAGGTCAAGAAATGACAGTGTGTTATTGCGAGTATCGATTTCGCGCGATGGTTCGTATACCGGATGTGATTAAGAATGAGATGTCAGAGATCTACTGGCTGCTGGATTAATTGAAACGAAACGAAATGGCTCTGCATCCGCGGATGAGATTACACTTCTCGGATGGCATATCGGTATTCGAGTCCAGCGAGCCGAACGTATCGTTGCGTTCTCGACGGTGCATGCCACAGCTAGAATCGATATTATGTCCGGGGGGGTTCCACGAATGTTCAAAACGCTTTTCCAACCGTATTTTACAACCGTCCACGGTTATGCCGTTTAATCAAAGATTAACATTACGAATGTTGACCCGCGATATTTTTGATTGTACAAATTACATTGATCAAAATCGTGTTGGATTGAAGAATATTATATAAATTGATAAGGCACGGATACGCACAACGAACAAGAACGATAACATATATATACTTACAGTTGTAACATTATACTTTAAAAGAATATTATGCCAGTCTAATGTAATAGAGTCATTCGCTATTCTATTTGTTGAGCTCTGACATTCTGTGCATTAAATAAATTATCTACAGACAGCGATTTCGTAAAACTTTTATATAAAGCAAATAATACCTAATATTTGATTGCTATTGTCAAGAGATTTATTCTCTCGTTTAGCTAACTTAAATTAAAAACTCAGTACTTGTTAAAAATTATGCAACTAAAACAATGTCAATATTCCATTCATTGTTTACTGAACTTGTATGTGTTGTTTACAACATTTATTGTATAATATAACATAACATGATTATTAACATTCACTCAGTGTATAGCAAACATTTCTAGTTTATTATGCGAAATGTGCAGAGTGATCATTTAAATCTGTACATCTGAAAAAGAGAAGATGAAAAAAGATAAATTATACCGGAACAATAAATACACTCAATGCCGAAGTCCGCTACGACGGAGTGCGAAGACCAATTCTTTAATCTCTCGCCTCATTTATTCCGGCAGTTTGACAATTTCCATTTAAATCACGTTTAAATGGACGTACTCTAATTACCAGGCTTTCCCAGTAAAATTAGGTACATGCTTATACGTACAAGTATACCCGTGTGGCATGTGAGCGCGAACACGAATATACGGTCGTTCCTAAAAATCTGCATACCTATTAGTAGCGAAAGCTTTATTTCCGAGAAAATTTCAAATTGACTTCTTCATTGTCACATTATAACGTATTCGAGACGTTTGTATATCATAAGTTTCTAATTTGATCGTTATAAAAACTTTCAAATGAATTATTTTTATTAGAATAGATTTTGTAATAAAATTTTTTATTAAGAATTTAACAGAAAGAGAAAGAAAGGATGTAAATTACTAAGGTAGATAAATAGAGAGAAAAATAAATCTTAATAATGCTTTATTAAAAACTAATTTCATAAAATTGTTTTGCAAATTTTAATTTCGAAGTTTACTTTATTCAAATATTTTTGCTTTCGATAATAAAGAATCCAAATAATCAATTTGCGATTCGTGATTGTTAAGTAACATATAAAAATACATGTAAAAAATAAAACATTCATATAATGTATTTCATATCATTTTTGTGCACCCGATATAATCGGATGGTCGAAAAGTCGACGGAGTCCATTGCCGCTACCGAGTGATGCAAAAAATGGGGTAAAAGAGATATAAAAATAAAAAAATGGGTCAGCTGCAACTTGCGTTTACATAGCGTACGCGTCCATGCGTCCACCTAGCATAGCATTATATCTCTTTTTATTAAAATAATGTAATATTTAAAATGAGGCTGAAACTTTTTTAGAGTGTTACAACTATTATTACTACATTTTCAAAACAACGACTGTTTCTAAAATAATAATTCATGCTATACATTATATGAAAAAAATCCATAGGTACTAAATAAAATTTACGAACTATTATGATAATTATGACAATTATGACTCATTCTCTCTCTTTCTCTCTCCCTCCTTCTTTTTTTAAATATATATATGATAATATTTCTTGATTTCGATAGTTTTATTTACAACGAATTAAAAATTCATTTATAAGTATAAGATTATATATTGTCAGTAATTCATAGTCATCAAAAATAATCTTATTTATCAAAAAAACTGCAATAACATTTTATCTCAGCTTACTACACATTGCGTATTTCTAAAAAATATTATTCTAAATTTTTACAAACAGTATACGCAAATATTTTCTGTTCGTTGCAATTAACATGTTAATGCATTTTCCAACGTGCACCGTGTTTTCCAGTTTATTTCGGGTGCATTTTATTGCAGAATTTTTTTTCAGCTGTCGAGGAGGTCTTAACCCTTCGAGACTCACCATGTACATGTAATTTACAAGAAAACACGAAAGAGTTTTTATCACAGGCGACATATACCACCGTTGTCTCGGTCAAACCTTTTCCTGACACTGAGGGATTTTTCCGTCGTGTACAGCTACAACCATTGTCTGCCATTGACGAGCGGATTTTTGCTCGCTTCTTGGCTTTCTGGGACGCCTTTACCATTCCAAATAGAGAACGGCTGCCCCAGAAAATATGACGTCTGCGCGCCGCAAAACTTCGGTGCAATGTAAACGAGCGCTTTTCATTCTCCAGCGGGATTTAACCGCCCCGCCTTCACTATTTAAAATAGTGAACGAGTAGAATATCTCATGAGAAGCTACGTTGTCGTAAAACTAATTTTATGCCTCGATCGTTACTGGACATTATCGTCATACAATATATATGTATAACTAAAATAAACGACAATATTATAACTCACCGCAGTTCAATATTGTATCTCTTTCCGTATTCCAATTCAGTTCTGTAAATCGCATATCATTTTTACAAATAAAACAATATAAAATTATATAAAATTTATTTATAAAACTTTAGTTAAGAAGTAAATTTAACTTTATTTTCGTAAGTTTATAACATAAATAATTAAGATAAAAAAATTAGGATTGCTCAGTTAGTTATTACGTTCATTCACGTTTCGAAAATCGTTTCAATTAAATCGTCAAATTAAATTATAACTAATAATAAACCAATTTCGTGTAACGAAATAGTATTATTTATGCATTAGACAAGCCATGAAATTGTAAGCAATGTTCAGAAATAGCCTCCAGCAATGCTCAATAGACGATCGTTTTACTCCTTATCGATACATGGCTGTTCGCCATTTATTTCTCCAAACAAGACTTTATTCCGCAAACAATCTTGTCCCGATCAAGACATAATACGGTAGAATTTATCGGGTGCCGAGAAGAGAAAAATGCCCGAAGATCGATACGAAGGTTTGATCTCGTAGCGGCTCCGAGGTTGTCGGCGACGACCCGAGGGTATTTTAATTAAGTAATTATCTACAAAATCACATGCGCGCACACGTTATCTCGATCGAAGGGCCTGTGTCGACTCATACGTTTCCTTGTCCTTTGGGCAATAAAGTTCTGGACACCGTATAGTGCTCACAGCCAACGTATTAACCCTTTGACGGAGGCCACTAACCGAAACGTACTAAGACAGTACTGCGCAACGTAATAAAACCTAATTGTTATTGAAAGCCCAATGGTTCGTCGTTTATATTACATTATTAACTCTTTCAGACATAAAGACCATGAGCATATCTTTCTTTACGACACATAAAAAATTATGTGTATTTGTCATTTATAAAGATATCTGTTTCAACTTTTAAATACATTCTTGAGAACAATATAAATTATTTCCATCTAAGAATTTAAGTAAAATAATAAAAATACAAATTAATTAAATTTATAATAAATAAAGAAATAAAAAATAATAATCCATGATTTATTAACTAATAAATCATTAGATGATTTGTTAGTTAATAAATCTTATTATAAAAAATATTTTCCTTTTTTCAAATCACTAAATAAAAATTAGAAAATCGATATTATTTATTTCAAGATTTCTTTGAAGATTTGTTTGGAACAAATATTCACTAAATTGTATTCATGTTTTATCTTATGTCTTACATCATATAACATAATTTTTTAATTATTTTATAATAAAGAAAAATTAATTAGTGCGATATAAGTCTCAGTGTATACAATCCTACTTTAATGCAAAAATGTGTCTCGTTATAAAGAGAAGAGCTGATAGCCTAATTAATAATCGCTCATTTCCGTCCACTCGTGCACTGTGTTCAAGGATTCATTCGAATTTGATTTTAAAGCCGTTAGACCTTTAAAAGCAACTTGAATAGCAAATTGAATGCGCTATAGAGTTAATTCGCCGATAATTTTGACAAATATACTGAGCACCGATTCAATTTTACTTTAAAGTCGCGAATTATTAATGCGTATCGCGTAACATCTGTGCTGCTGGTCCGAAAACATTGGCGTTATGTTTTGACTCTCGCCGTCGACGATAAATTAAACAGTTTTGCTGCTTGCAATTGTTTCTTTGTTAATAACGGTAAATGTATATAGAATACTATTGTAAATTGTTGTAAATTAATTGTTGTTAATATTGTTGTAAATTGTTTGCTGTTTAAATTTACAAGACCGCGCCTGTGATATGAAATTAGAAAGTAAAAGTAAATCGTTTAGATAATATTCATTTACGAATTATCCCTTTAATTAATTTCTTAATTCTTAAGTTCATATGAAGATTATATAGAAATTTAATAAATGAGTCAGAAAAAAAATATATACATATCTTAATATTTTTATTGATCGATTTGTTAATTTTCTATATTTATAAGATATATACATTTATTATGTATAAACTTGTATTCAAAAGTCCATTTAATAATGTTTGATCTAATATAAAAGTGATGATAAAAGCTGTTATTATTGACGCAGCATTGGTATAAAGAATCAATAAATTCTTTAGTATTTTAATTTCAATTGTCATAAACCTTGGCGCTTGAAGAAACTATTAGAGAAATGCACGATTATCTTGCTGTAAATTCTGGCGTGGCGTTCACAGTAACGTTTAAAGGAAATAAAAGCTAGAAAGAACTGTAGAGTGGTAAGCAGAAGATTTCACTTTTATCGATGCGATTGAGACCTCTCTGGCTGTTTTCTGTCAGAAAAAATAAATATAACCATTTCGGACTGTTATTGCTACTATCTTTTCTGTGATATTTCTGATTAGATGCATCTTTCAGAAAAGCTGCAATTATCGGAAAAGAGCAGATACGAAATTAAATTTAAAAGAGCGATTTTAGCGATTATTTCATAATTGCGGCATTTTAATAGATTCAGGTAATACAGCTCATTTCTTCCTCATTATTTCTTCATAAAATCGAAAATTATAGACTCACCATAAAATAAATAATTATGAAAAAGTACGATGGTGATGTATTTTAATATGTGCAATAGTAAAGATTAATTAACGTATCTGTGAAATTCGCGCGCGTACAAAATTTATTTAAATTATGGTGTTTATAAGCGGTATACGTTGCACCATTTATTTTGTACGGGTCTATTTTACGTGATGGACGATTGCACACGTAAAACAAAAAAAAAAGAAAAAAAAAAGAATGCGCGGATGTTATCTCACCCAGAGAGCCGATATTTCGCTATGCGCCGCGAAGGAAATTGTACGAAATAAAAGTGCGCTCTCCTCTCACGTGTAATTTTAATCCGTGCAATTTCTCGGCGACTTTTTTCTCGCCACCAGGTGATGATCGGGTCGATAAACCAACCACCACCGTTTTATCGGGTCACGCTCGTCAGGTTCCTCGTTTCTCGTAATAACAGCCTGCGTAGCAGAAGTTCGATATTTACTAATAAACAGTCGCTGAAAGTGTTTTCAATACCTGGCCGATTACCGCCCGTAAAATGTATATCCTGCTAAATGGACCAGAGAACGATGCGACGCCTTTGAACGACGACGGCGCACATTGTGACATAAAGCAATGAAATGTCGATGTACGGTAGCTTATTGCGAGCTTTTACTGCGAATGCCCTAACGCCTTTACCATACTCCGTTTTTATATACGTCCCAGAAATCATAACACACGAGGGAATTTACGCAGAGCAATAATTTATTCCGTTGCAGGTCACGCATCCATTCACATTCGTATGCAATGCATTTTATTTTATCTGCACGATTCGAAAATGTTCAATTAGATGTATATGCGAATTAGCCACAATTTCAAAATATTAATATTTTGTTTCTCAGATTATATTATTATTTTATTTTAAAAAATATATAAGCATTTTTAAAAAACTTAAAAAAATCAATTTTTATACTAACAGCATAACGTATAAAAACTAATTCTTTCTGAATGTTTTAAATATGTTTTTTCTTTAAAAAGTGTTATTATATAAAATTATTGTTTAAAAATTTTTTTTAGACTAAATTCATATCCAAAATAAAAAGTTTTATATTAAAATTGTGAAAAATTTTAATTTCAAAATTTCCGATATTTTCTCTTTTTTCTTTTAAGTACACCTACATATCTACGTATCAATATACTGTGTAAACAATATTTTTTCTCGCGTGCGTTGAACAGTTAATTAAATTAATTTAATTAAGTTTAATTAATTAAAAATTGTCAATTCGTAAACATTGGTATGTATAAATAAAAATCACAATATGAATAGCTCAATAAACTTGTCACGAACGGAGTCGAAAAATATTAAAAATTTAAAACGTTTTATAGTAAGCTCACAATGAAACCTATCGTACAAAATCGCGAGTTTTATACTACAATTTTGGCTCACTAGTTCGTCATAAACTGTCCCGCCATAGATTGAACTCGCGGGACATAGAGTTAGTCCTCGTAAACTCGACGCGTAATTGGATCCTTCGTAGCGAGAATACAGCAAGTAATACGTATGGTGTGATTACATTATGAGTTCTAATCACTTTTACCGCTAAAGCAATCCCGCCATATCGTGCCGCGCGTGCCATCTGACCGCGCGAGAAAAGCCGCGCGGAAATACTCGAAAATAGTTACCGTGATATAACTAATGACATTTAACCGGAAGTGACGTGTGCCAACATTCGCGAAGTGCAATAACGAAATCGCAGCCGTAATATTACGGGCATAATAATTTTAGAGTAAACACACCTGCTAATAACACTGTCGATGTATAATGTGAAAGCTTTTAGCAATATAGATCATGTCCATGGGTATTGAAAAGATCGCCAACGAAATTACTTTTGCACAATTGTAAGGAAAATTGATGATTGTGCATGTAATTATTGCCAATTAAAAATTGAAAAGAAAAATGGGCTATATTATGTGTGCAATCTTATAAAAGATTGACGTGTCTACTTAAAGTTATATTTATATTTATTATATGCACATATTTATGTAAAAGTTTAACTTTATAAGTTAATGCGTATGTAGACATTTTGTTAACACCACAGCACATAATAAATATGTACATGATAAAAGGTTAAGTTTATAATGAAGAACATACTCTTGTTAGAATGCTTACCCCAACGAGATTTTACTAGATAAAACTCTCGAGTGAGAATGGAGATTCTGCGGTGCGCACATCTCGTTAAAATGCGCGAAAATACACGCGTTAACGTGTTAACAACCGGAACCTGAAATCCGAAGCGTTAAACTGTCGAGCATAAAACGGTTGGCGGCTTCCGTTTAGCGCTTTTCCGCTCGACACGGCCGCGCGCATTACGCCGCAACACTTTTAATTGCAAACTTAAAAGGCTTCTCCCGCGGATAAAGAGGTCGCTCAAGCAAGAGGTAAACCCGTTCCGTCGCTTTTGCAAAGAATTAGCCGCGGGCAGAAGCGCGCGCAGATACAAAGTGTGCGCGAAACTTTATTAATGTTAAATTTGGTTTTATGATACCGGGGCCGAAGGAACTTAAATTCGCTCCCGCCTCAAATGCCGGACTGCCGCGTCTGCCGCGCCCGCTCTCTTCTTGCCGGGCCTCTGACAAAAGACGAAGGAGAGAGATTGTGTAAAGTGGCTCGTTTACGTTCTCTCTCCGGAGCGGGAGTAAAATAGAACGCGAGGCGCTTGCCCGGATTCGCAAAACGGTTATTATTACTGCGAATCGCGTGCGATAAGAATCGACGATAAGTGGAGCGTTTATCGATCGCGGGATTTATCCGCGCGATATTTTCTATAAGGGTGGATTTTAACGTCGAAGAATGGGATAATCTCCCTCTCTCCTCTCACGGCTCGGGATAACGATCTCTCGAAATGACGTTGAATAGACCTCCCCTTCGTTGGGCGCAACAACGTAAATGCGAATCCGATATTCGCGGCGATGTTCGCTGTACGCGCGGGATCCCACTCTCTGACAACCCTTGCCTTATCAACTGTTCGCAACTCGGCCTTATCGCTCGACGGACGGCCGCGGCGCGGCGCGTCGCGATTTCAACGTTGCGCGCGCGCGCGCGGGTCACTTTGTGCAGTACGCCGCGCGTTTCCGAACTTGCTTGGCATTCGCGTTACAGATAGCATGGAAACAGAGGGCAACTGCGAGTTTTGCGCGTTGAATGCACCTCGGGGCTTGCCGAGGTATCAGGTGCCGCTGTTTCCATTGTGGGCCGCGTCGGAACTTTTGCGAATTAAGGGACGTACCGCGTCCCCCGAGATTAATCGCGCTTTCGACCTAAACCAAACACTGACGTATTAATTTAGCGCAAGTCGATAAATAGAACGAATTCACATTTTTTACGGGGCGTTTTTATTAATTGCATACTCATTAGTGCGTGTTTAAACATGTATTAGAGAGTTATTTTAAAACGTTAATTATTAATAAATTAATTTTAATTAATTAGAGAGTAATATAATTTCAATTCATTAATTAGAGAGTTATTTTAAAATGTTAATTATATTAAATTAATTTTTCATTAATAATTTTTAGATATTTTCTGAAAAAAAATATATATAGCATTAAAAATATTCTTTAACTTTCACGTTTCTTAAAATGACAAGCCTTTTTATAATTTTATTTTAATTAAAAAATGTAAAAAAATGTAAAAAAATGAAAACAATTAAGACTAAAAAATATATTTCTCACATTTTAGATGAGAATTAAATTCTGTATACAAATATTTTTCTCACTTTAATGACTCTTTCTAGTAAGTATAAAATGTATACTACAAATTCTGTTTCTATAACATCATATCTATCTTTAAAAATTAATGTTACATAAAAATTTCCGAGTCGTAAATATTTCTAAAAGTAAATAATCCAACGTTTATTTGTTTAATAATCAAGATGTACACGATTCCCTTTGAGACACACTTTGCAGTAATATTCGACAGTAAAGGGCGGATGGGCATTTAATAATGCCTCGGAGCGTAGTACAGTAGGTCACAGTGCGGCTGGAAATGTAATGTCGATCGATGAGTTTCATCGAATCATTTTGCAGCGCAATATCCGCTATTGGCACGATCTAATTTGCTCGCTCCAATGAATCGTGGCCACTGACCAAATCATTTGTTTCATAAATTTCCGCCATTCGCACGCGCGGGATTCACCCCACTTATTCATCTAGCGTAAACATTTCGTGATTTTTTTTACGTTCTTTTGGAAACATTAAATAAAACGTTCGTTTGAACCAATCTATATCTAATTATCTTTGATCTCAAATTTTACATTTTTGACACAATTGTATCTTTGATCCTATAATCTGAAATTATTTCAGATAACAGTATTGTAAGCCATAAGTTTGTTAATAACATTCAATATTTTTCCTCTTCATCAGTTTTTAATGAGCAATTTCCTAATTCTTTATTTTTAAAAATTGTAAGGAATAAAGTTGCGTGAAAAATCCAAATATAAAAAAAATATATAAAATAATTATCTGCATAATTGATGCTCATAACCGTTAAATTTTTTTCAAGAATTTAATTTCTGGAATTTTATTAGATAAAGATCAATTTCAACTAGATTGAGAATAACTCTAGCCTATTAAAGCTTCGAGATAATGAAACTTCCTGTATTTTACTTGATTTATTATCTAATAACGTCAAGTTTATTCGTGTTGCACATATATATAAAATTATAAATAACATGTGTAATTATTTTCTGTCTAAGATAATGAATGAGACAATTACAGTGATACTTCGCATTTCACGACTTTAAATTGATTGTATAGTTTCTAAAGAACGAATTAGTGAAGATATCTGTGCTTCTGTATTTTCTAAATGTCTCATTAGCATAAAAGATAAGCAAATTAAAGTATTGGATTGTTATCTTAACTTGACAAGAATTGGTGGCCAATTCTTGTCAACATTAAAAACCGGTTTATCGAACATTAGTACTTTGAAGATTAAAAGTTTTGACTAAATTACCTAGAAGAGAAATAAACATTAAAAGAGAAAGTGCTCGGCAGAAATAATTAAATTTCTTAAACTAGAATGAAAATATAAATAATATATATCGGAAAATCAGTGGCACACATATACAAAGGGTCTCAACATTTTGCCGCATTATTTCTCCAAGAACCAGTTTTATAAGTAATTTAAAATCGATCCTTTTTTTTTTGCGAAAACACTGAGGTAAATCATTATCAAACTGCTCAGTATTTGAAGTTGTATAATTCATCTTTGTTATCTAATTTAAAGATCTAACATAATTTATATGTATTATTTTTCATCTAAAGCTAAATTCTGAATTTAAAAAAAGCTTTAATTAATTGAAAACTAATATGTTTGCGTACTCGATACGTTTGCTGAGATAAAATGACTTTAATTGGCCAAAAAAATCTGCTCTTCAAAAATAATGCGAGATAAAGAGCACCCAGTATACTTTAATATTATATTCTGATGACGTTGCGATAATGGAGATTCCTGAGAGTAAATTGGGATCGCTTTCAGCCACGTAATCGTACCGTAATACACAGAGTTAATGATGTATTAACACGAAAATCTCCGCCCCCTTTAATAGGAGTGCGCGTATTGGCGTACCGTGAATCGGTTGGCACTAAGCCTTGAACTAACGAAGTATGTGATCCATGCAATGAATATCCCGTTAAAATTACTAAAATTTAAGATACAGAGTAAAAAAAACTGCAAATAAAAATTTAATCCATCTCGTTTATTTCGGGTCTTACTTATATTAAAATAAAATAAAATGAAAAATCATACCATTTATTACCAAATAAATAATTTCTATTTTTATATCCGTTACGAGTTAATATTCATAGTACTTACGGATATCGTTTAGAGTATACTCTTATAACGATGTTATAACTTGAACAATATGCAAAGTTTTCAAATATTCGCTACGTATTAATACTGTTCTATTATTTACACGAGGAAATTATGAGTAATAAATAAAATAAACGACGATGACGAAGTATGGAAACGCGAACAGTGTGACACAATAAAACCGATCAATCCTTTCCAATACTTCTCTAATACCCTGACGACAATTTATAACTATCAACCCCAATCCAGGATTTGCAATAAAAAAAAAGTTATGGAGATTGGATAGTCGATTGATTTACTATTCCAGATTGATCGTCGATTCATCCGGCATTGTTTGTTAATCGTAACCGGAAACCACAAGCCGTCACGAATCAATATGGATTCGAAGAGTGTCGATGAGCTCCATTAGTGCTCGGCAACGGTACAGACGATAATCGATAAACGATAATCGATGTTCACCACCGTTGGTTACGCGGTAATCGATATCCACGAGTAATAATCTATCACGAACATCAGCGTATCGGATTTTAATGGAGAAATTTTGAGGGCGCCGCGCTTGAGTATCGACAAGAGCCAGTGCGGGTTTCGTCGATACAACAAAGAAACCGATTTCGGCGATTATAGCGAGCCGCTAACGGCCGTATTCCTATTTATACCTTAACGTTTGCTATCCCGAAGCGGACCCGAGCAAATTGAGTCGTCGAAATGGTCGAATAAATTTTCAAATTTATGGTAAACGAGCTATTAGATTCGAAACTGCCTGTTTAGCGCCGGGAATTAATATTCATCGTTTTCCACATTGGCATTTCATTCCCAGTAATGAGCTCGACGGCTCATCAGTTAAAAAAACCCGCAGGGTTTCCTCAGCCATCCCCGGGCACCTCGTCGCGGACCGGTCATTCGAGCGGATGATGCATGGAACACGCGCGGCGGAGTCAAACGGAATCCGCAGTAATAAGGACGCATCGTTGCTGAATGAGAGTAATAATGGGCTAGACACACGTGAATAAAGATATGGTAATTGGGGAAGGTACGACAGATTGATGAGACTTTACGGTTATTCGATGGCGCGGACGATGGAGATGTCACTTCCACGATTTGTGGCGTTTGTATTCGGTAGTTTCGTGATTTTATCCGAGATACGCTGCTTTCGCGTGTCGAGCACTGTGTTTAATAAAATGTAACAAATTTATCGCTATTATATTAGTAATCACGATATCCGTTTGTTAATTAGTTAATTAACATTTTCGCGTTTGCGTGTATCATATGTGATACTTTGATTTCCATGATAGATGCAGAATGTCAGAAGTATGTCAGTAATAATTCCTTGCAAATAATTATTCTGTACACACGATTAAAAAAATATTTAAAATTAAAATAAAGATATTTAATACCATTTAAATATCTTAATACCATTTAAATAATTGCTGCAATTGCAATTTTCGGAACAATTTTTCTAAAGATGTACCATTAAAACGCCAAAAAATTTTCTGTTTTTCAACGTACATTGATATAAAACGTGTACTGATTATTTTTATTAATACTATTTAAGAAAACCTAGTTATATGTATACATATACTATTTCACGCTGGACGTTACCCCGTTTTCTTTCCGAGAGACGGAACACATTTCTTCTTATCAAGTTTTCTATCAGACCTCTTTTCTCGCTCTTAAAGTAGCGGTAAAGAATGACCAAGCCGCCACTTTACGTTCCATCGAGAAAGAAAATCGCGTGTCTGCTTGACAAAGCGACGGCGACGGTGTTCGATCGCGAAATTGCGACGCTATCATTTGTCCGTACGTTGATTGCAGATTGGCTGAAATCGCGCCAGAAGAGGGGCCAGAGGAGGCGGGAAAGCCGTAATTATGACGGTCAGCGCCATTCTGGCGTAAGAGGGAGTTCAACTAATCGGAAAAAGATGGAGAGAGGGAAAGAGAGAGAGAGAGAGAGAGGGGGGAAAGAGAAAAAGAGAGAGAAAGGGAGGAGGGGGAAATTCGCCGCGCGAGTGGAATTACATCGACCACACGTTGCAACAGCAGCAGCGCTACAAAATATCCACACTGTTTGATCTGTTCCCCCATTTACTCAAATGGCGTGAAATTCAACAAAGCTGCCTGAGTGGCACCGGCTACTCGGTATCGAATATGTACGAGCCTACCCCGCGTTCTCTTTCTCCCTGCTCGACCTGTTCCCCCTCGAGCGCCCTTTTAAAGCGCCACCAAATTCCATTTGGGCACCAGCTGATTAAATGCTTCTGCGGGAGATGTAAATTTCTGCCCGCAGGTAAAATGCGATACGATCGGATATATCCTCTCATGCAACCCCCACTTTCTCCATCTCGTTCGCGCTCTCGCGAAATTGTGAATATTGTGCCAGTTCTTAAGAAATTCGGTTTATTTTCAATATTGTCATTAAAAATTTTGATTTTCAAAATTGTGTGCTGTTGAAATAATAACAATTAAGATTAAGTTCGTACTTGTTTAATATCAAAATTAAAGTTATTATTACAAAATTAATATTAACAATTTTGTTTATTAAAAATAAATAATACAATACAAAGCAAACACAATAATCAATTATTTAAATTATTAGTACAAAAAATATAAAAATTTTCTTGGAAATAATTCGATAAATGTTGCATTTATTCTGTATAGTAAAAACTCTATGGTCAAAACTTAAATGCAAAAGTTAAATTTACAACTCACAAAGGAGTCACAGATTTATGAGATAAATTGAAAAAAAGAGAAAAATATATATGTAAGAAAATTTAAAGATATAAATCTCAAAATATTATATTATTTAAATTCTTTTAAAATTTCTATATCTAATAGAATTCTACAACTACCATCGTGATTCCACCGTGACTCGCTCGAAATTCTTTGGAAGTCTCACGATATTTACTATTACGTTTCTTCCTAACTAATTGTTTGACGCGTTAATCAATTAGCTCAGAAAAATATTTCTGCCGTCACATTACATACGAAATAGCGCAATACGACGGGAACTGTAAAGATTCACGAGGGAAATTCACGGTTTCTTTCGGAGACACGTCCATCCCATCGACAATTAACGATAACTACTGATCATTCAATCGTACATCGTCGTGGATATTCTGGAATGGTCGAGCTGCTCCATCGCTAACGAAGAAGAGAGAAACACAAATTGAGAGAGGGAGAGAGAGAGAGAGAGAGAGAGAGAGAGAGAGAGAGAGAGAGAGAGAGAGAGAGAGAGAGAAAGGACAG
>NW_012026789.1:3085094-3085839 GCF_000956235.1 Wasmannia auropunctata | reverse complement strand
AGTTTCGTCTCGGATATCGTATACACTTCATGCAACTTTGATCTTATGCAAGATTGCTGTCGCGTCATTTCGATTTCGTCCAGCAGACATCGCCTTAATCATTAAATGTTATTGATTTTGCTACGACATTACTCTTGACACTTTTTACCTTGTTTGTATCTTTTTTACCATCAACACGCAAGGCATACATCTTTGCTCTAAGTCCGACGAATTCGGTCATGATTGCGCCATTGTTTTCGTCTTTCATCAGGCCTGGAACCTTTTTATTAGCGAGCGGAATACCGTACACATTATCAATCGCGTAATCGCTAGTATCAAATTTCCTAATGTCACGCTTTATGATTTCATAAACATCGTCGCATTCAATGTGGTAAATAAGACTATCAGTATTGGTGTACATTACTTTACACTTTTCTTGAAAAGAAGGTAGCATGTAGTCATGGTGAAATTCATACAAACAAGTGTTGGATATGTCGAGAATACACATACCCACGTAGATTGGTTTGTTAAACTTGACCTCGAATTTGCGCATTTCTACCGCGACTGTTGAGTTATTCATGCGCACTCTATTATAGTGTCATCTAGCGAACGTTATCGATAGGACTACGAGCGGTGCAATGTGCGTGTGCATATGTTCTTTCTTTGTTTTATGATCAGCGCCCTCCTCTCATCTATGTATAGGAATAAAAGTCAGTCTAACTGTGTTTGTCACTAAGAGCAGTCGTGTCTTGATTCCCTCCGAATA
>NW_012026789.1:3038911-3085074 GCF_000956235.1 Wasmannia auropunctata | reverse complement strand
TCAATTTACTCTCAAGTATCAATAATTCAATGAACTTTGGAATACTACTTAGAATGAAGCTAGCAAAAGTCTCAATGGGCCATGGTTTATCTTTTCATACCTCTCTCATAGTCGAGAGCACATAAATTAATGCAGGCTCGCTGCAAAAAATGTGGTGGACGTTTCAAGTCCGATCGATAGAATATTCTGAATGATAGTACAAAGTCGTATGTTAGAAGTACACCTGGGAGCACACGGTCGCGTTCGACATAATCGTTGACAACCGTGAGAAGCAACATATGCGATTTTACCAAATCATTATCGATATGGCTCTAATCAAGCGCAAACAAGGGGGACTCTCGCGCCGCGTTCAAATTACTAGCAAATGTGTGTTACAGACAGGTGAGGGTGTCGAGGTGACATCTCGCGATCACTCCGGTCCGCCAATTTATCGAAAGAAAGACTAATGGTTGCCGGAGGGTGACGCTTGGTGAAGTCTGTGGTGGGATGAAGAGAAGAAGGGAGAGAGAGAGAGACAGAGGGAGAGAGAAAGGACAACTTCATAGTGATGAGGAGGTTTGTGGTGCTGTATTTATTGTCCGGAGGTTCCGCGGTAACTGGAGAATGTCCCTCCTCCCGTTGAGGGTAGAGGATTCGCCCTCGAGCGATGTGCAGCGGTGTAGCACCAATACCTGCGTTCGTCGGTAGGAATAGATGGTAGGTGATGATTACGGGTTCGAGAGAGGAGCGTATAACGACGCGCCGGCATCGACACGCGTGTAGTTATAAAATATATACCGGGCGACCTGTTATTTGTGTGACGAGCGTGCGGGAAAGAGAAGAAGAAAAGAATGCCGGAGCTAGTTGAGAACGTCCGGCGCCGCAGCCACATCTCTCTGACATTCCGTAGCGTTATTTGAATAAATGCGTGCGTGTGTACACTGCATTGTATAATGGCTTGCGCATATGGAAAGTGATCTGTGTCGTTATACGCGATTGTATGCTGCACACGCGATAGTACGACAGAAAAATGGCAATCGGAAAAAGTAAAATTGTAATACTTCAAAGCATATGAAATTTAAATTTTCAACTCCACATGACATACCGAAATTATAAACGATTTGTGTATTGCAGTACTAATGATTAAATATTAAAAATAATGTTCAAAAAATTGTGTTCCTATACATACATCATTTTATATATTATCATGTATACATTTTTAAAACGTCATAATATCCTCATGAAATTCTAATTGTACAATCAGAAACAATTTCTAAATTTTTATAAGAGAAATTTTTGCAGATTTTGTTCAGATTTTTGTTACGTAGTTCAAGATTTTAAAGTTAATTAAATCTTAGAGATTACAAATGGCGGTAGCATCGATAATTTTTTTATTTTCAAGTCGGATAATATTTAATTGCTAAAAGAAACGTGGATCAATAAATATTTATAAAATAACACAATTGCATATTCATTTTTTTCCATAGTTTTTGATAGCATGGAAACGTATCGTCTATCGAATACTCGATCAAACTGTCCCTGATTCGAGTCTGTGGGATCCGAAAGCTGCCGGCCATTATCCTCCGTAACGAGTTTAACGCAAAGCCGACGAAATTTACGCTCTATCGATTTTAGTTCAAGAACTATGACAAGTTATAACTGAAACATTCGGTGGCTGGTATCCGACGCCACTTGACGCAAGTTTCACGATCGCCATAGCCATCCATTTTATGCCTACGACATCAATTAGCTGCGATGGAATTGATTTGAGTTTCTAGTTGTAACAATCCTTAACTTAGATCTCTACACTTCTTCATCGCTATAATGATGACAGATTTTATTCCCAAATCTATTTCTCCTTTTTAGTTTTATTAATTTAGATAAAAAAAACTTTTTTACGTAGTCTACGTAATAGAAAAGTTTTTCTTTTCCTTTCTTCTACCTTTATTCTCATTTTTTTCCTCCTTTTCTTTCGTTTCTATTAAGATCCCATTAAGATCCCATTAAGATCGCACTAAAGAAATATTAACAGAATATCAATTTAGGTTTAAAGAATTACAAAGTTGCAACTATATTTGTATCAATTTATATGTAATTTAAATTATTTTTGTCAACTTATCTGTATAATGAATGCGTAATTATCTACAATTTTATTTCCTTGCTTGTTTTATTAAAATAAAATGTTTTATTATTGCTAGATATAATGTTAATTTTAAAATATACCTAGGATACGTTAAACCATTGTAATTTTTCACTCTGAAATTAGTGACCCTACGACTTGATGTGACACGGAAATCTAATATAGAGAATTGTACTCTGCGATACGTTCACCGCGCGAGATATATGAAGGTTATTCGTTATGATGGTATCGTGCGTGGTAGTAGCGACAAGTGCGTATCTATGCATCGTATAAATTGAATGAGGGCTTCCAATCTGTGGAGCGAGAGGAACGCTCGCTTGTACAACTAGATGAGATCGAACCTTCGGGTTTCGTGCTATCTTATCAATTTCATAAGATAGCCGTAAACAGGTTTAAGAGAATTCTAATTAGCATATTACCACCTGTCTCTTCGTGAATATTCCGCTGCACCAGCTAAGGAGAATTTATTAACGCCATATACCCCCGTCTGGTTAACGAAGTGCTTTCGCGCGAGCGCATTGCTTCCCACGAAGAATGCCATTAATTACGCGTATCCTGCGACTTCTGTGAGTTTTGTTGTGGAATCCCACAAAGAAAACAGCTATATATAAATGTGTATTTAAGGACGCTGCGCTTACTTATCGTTAACAATATTTTTTGTCAATCTTTAATTAAATCTCAATTTAAAACTAACGACTTCCTAAATTATATAAAGAGAATTTCTCGAATCGAATATCTGTATATTATACTGCAACGTAATTCTCATTTATAAAATTTACAGAATTTTACATTTTGAATAAATTAAAAAAAATTTTTAATATTAAATTTTTTGAATGCAAAAAAATAAATTAATTGCTACATTGTCATAATATCATTTCACTTGATTTGACATAAATTTCAGAAATGTTAAACATTAAAACTTGAATGTTATAAAATATTGAATTTTTAATAATTAAAAAAATTTCAAAAATAAAAAAATTGTCTTTCTGTATTTGTGGTACAAACAAGTGTGGTCTCTATTTAAAAAAATGTACCTCAAACTTTTACATATTAGAACGTTTATTGCAATTATAATGTTTATTTGAATATATTACTTAAACTTATCAGTTACTTAACTTATTCTTGTTGAAAGTTTATTATTTTCAATATATTATAAATATTTAATTATGTCAATTTCTGGCGTTTTAATTTTTCATAACAACTTAAAATACCACACATACGCCACTAGATATGTCACTTGCGTGTCATGATATCAAATTCCACCTGTCAGACGGCAAACGTACTCGACACTTTCGTCGCGTCACGGAACAATAAAGGTCGAACGATCATTTCATCGTATAGGTACGCTCGTTTACCTGTCGACAGATATATTCCCGGCGACGAATCATAAAGTGGCGGAAAAAAGGAGCAGCGACCCGGCGCTCGAGGAGTGCGCTCGATGCGATAGAATTTTGATTAAGCGACCCCGGCATGCCGGCACCGCGATGCATCCCGCGCGAAGTCTCTTGATTATTAAACAAGCACTCTGCATATAGAGCCCGGGCTCAAGCATACCCTCCACGATAAGCGAAAGTAAGCATTCTGGAATAATTCTTCCTGCAGAGTCGAGGAGCGATCCTTTCACCTCGAGGACCCGTCTCACGCTTCAGTTGGAGTTTTAACCGAGAATAGCAATTTAGATAATAATACATTATGGACTATTTCTCAAGAAACTTGGCATCATTCCGTTTCATCGCCTCAAGTTTATTCTTCACTCTAAAATTTTTGCTGAGAATTTCGTTGAGAATTATTATTATTGACGAGTATCAAAGGTACTTAAAAAAAAATTTAAAAATTACTTCAATTTTTCGGATTTCTGTTATTTGCTATTTTAAAAATTAAAATTGTTACGCACGAGAAAATTTATTTGATAACTATTTTACTATTTTATTACGTTCAGTAGAGAATTCCTTGAACAGCCAATTTGTTAGCCAACTTTGACCTACAGACTTTGACTTTTCCTCTTTAAAGTTCGTTTCAATGTCTGTTAATACGTATTTCGAGAGTACGTTTGAACGATCGAAGTTGCAAAAGACATTGCCTTTTCAACTCGGAAGAATCCTGACGCGCGTCGTCGGAGATAGAGAAAGCGTAGTATCCTTTCCTCCCTTGTTAGAGAATTCGATTCTTCATACGAAAGCGGTTAAAGACGGCCCCTCAAAGGCACCGACCGAGCTACGGAATTACGAAAGGACCCGAAGGAAGACAGCCGTCGGTTACTTTCCGGACAGGCGATTCACGAAAGCGAAAAAAAAATACAGGATGCACTCGGTCGTGCCTGGCGGTCGATCTTTCCACCGCACGGCAGATCGATCTCTCGATAACGCGGCTCTTAGTAATGTAGCTGTCAATCCCTTTAATTAAGGGACCTCAGGAGTATTGCTCGTAATGCCCGATAGAGAAGATAGGGTGACGCCGCGAGCTTTGAATGTGTAAGAAGCTGAAAGATCGCGAACGGATAGACAAGAAGGAGAATTATATCCAATTCTGTCGATCATTGCCGGTCTTTTTGCAAAAGAATCGTACTCTCGATCATTTTATTTGCTATCTTCCAGTTTCTTTATACACATCGCAGCAGTCCGGTTATCACCGGTTAAAATATCAAACTTTAATTGCATGATATAGATTTGCTAACGTGTTGCGTGCAAAACTCTTTAGTAATTATAATTACAGCTGTTATATGTAACATCTATAAAGTAGTATGATTTTATTTCAAAATAAATTTCAACTAAAATCTAATTTTATTAAAATTATTAATTTTTAATGGAAAAAGCGTTTACAAGATTGTACCTTCTGATCATTTAGTCGTAATATCGTTTCTCTGTAAGCAAAGAAAATCGGAACACAATGGATGGCTTCTCTGAGGGAAATTTCAGCGTCAATAACAAATTGAGAGATTAACAAGGATCCCCAGTTCGTAGGCCGAAATAAATCCGGGATCCACGTCGGTTTGGCACGACATGTAACGTATCACACGAATACCTCCTTTCTATCTCTCTCTCTCTCTCTCTCTTTTTGTCGTTAAACAGTTTCGTGAAAATCGTCGGTGCAAATATCGTATGGCGGGTCTCCGGCTCGAGATTGAGATTCCGCTTTGGCGACATGGGTTCCCTTCGGCTTTGGACGGCTGGAAATACGAAAGCGACTGTTATTGGAGGGTCTTCCTCCATCTCGCTCTCTCCCTTGCGCTCTGTGCTTCCTCCTTGTACCGCTTCCGAACATTCTCCTTCTTCCATCTATCGCTTCCACCTCTGACCCTTCTACGAGCTGTTTCGCGCCGCTTCGGTGCTTCCCGAATGTATCTCTCACTTGCTCGGAATACCTCGCGCGGTTGGATATTGTGAGGAGAATTTTGTTTGGACAATGCAACCAGTTTAGTTACATTGATCTTTACGAGATCGCATAATGTGTCTTTCTCCCCTTCCCCCCCTCTAGCGCACTTTTCCGCCTGCATGGTTCGTTTTATTCTGAGATATTCTTGTATAAATACTCGCAAAAAATCTAGTCTTGCACTTTTCTTTAACTACATATATTGACTATCATCTATAATCAGAAGTTTCTCTACTCTATAGCCTAGTTTGTGTGCAGAATATTAGAATATTAGAATATTAGAATTAAACTTTTCGAATTTATTACAAATAGCCTATTAGTATTTTTAAATTGTATAACAAGTGTAATAGGTGTACTATTTCGCAACTTATTTAACTTCGAAATTACAATATTTATTCAATTTAATAGTATATTTAATTGTATTTTTCATGCTTTATTTTTCCCTTTATAGATTTGAAAATGTATTTTATAGATAAATGTTTATTTCATTTCAAACGCAGAAAATACAAAAAAACAGACAGAAGTGTCCTATGTAGTATTTTAACTATTTAAGTATATATATTTAAATTTTAATGTATAAAACTCTTGATATTCTTTGGAATCTGGATTTATCTCGTATTAAAGAGACCTGCGGAGTTTTAATTCTGAATCCCGATTCGGCCTTTCACTTTCAAGGTTAAATGCGAATGCACGCTGCAAAATTATATAGAATCCGTGATACGCCAACGAGCAGTTCGGTGAGATTGACTTTGTTTTCTCATGTATTCATTTTCGTGTGGCTCGTTAAATTAACACGTTTGTTCATTCGTGTATTTCTTTTTTTAGTTTAAAGAGAGTTCCCTGAGTTTCGCTATAACTTTGGCGGAGAAAAAAATATCACGGTTGTTATACGATGGAAATTATCGTATGTTATCTCGTCGCATTGTAATCTCCGAGTGAGAAGGGTTTTATATTACTGCAAACGTTATGACGCCATTAACTACTTGTTGCGAATTAGCGATTTATCACAGCAAGTATGGTATTATGATAGCAGCTTATTTTTTATGAACTTGCTAATTTCTTTCTTTAATCTGCAATTGTAATATTATGTATATTGTTATAATTATTTTATTTATTCTAAAATTTGAAAAAGAATCTAATATTAAAATTTATCTTCATTACAAATTTAATTTATTAATTTTATTAACATTTCTTTATTGCTAATTTCTCTATTAAATTATTAATAGAGAAATCAAAATTTAATTAAGTATCCGTGTGCAATCTTTTAAATAAAATTAATCAAATATCTTTTAATTTTATTAAGCAAATGATAGTTTCGTTTTTCTTCATATATGCAATATATAATATTTCATTTGCTACATATTCTTATTCCTTTTCTCTTTAGCTATAACGATTATATAGGATTATAGAACATAATGATTGACGTCTAGTAAATCGCGTGACTGCGTTTCTTTTGATAAAAATGCGAATCACTATCGTTGCCTAAACAAACCCTTGACTATGCGATAAATATGCACGCCCACCTTTTCACTGGACCAACAACGCACGAACGGGGCACCTCGGTCAAGCCCGCGGGCGTGTTCGATCCCGGGTACCCGATAAAATAACAGAATAATCCCTCTCCCCCTCCTCCTCAGTATATACATATACATACATTTTATATATATGTACAATATATATATATATATATATATATATATATTTATATATATGTATATGTGTGTGTGTGTGTGTGTGTGTGTGTGTATATATATATATATATATATATCGTTGATACTGTACCGACGCCGGTGGCACATTCAATTCTACGGAATCTCGTATCATCTGATATACACTTAATCCCTGGAGTGGAACAGTGACTGAGGCTGCGATTCCACAGAGCTATACGCAGCGAGAGGGATTTGCCACCAACGAAGGTTGGGAGGAAAAGGGTGGTAGTCAATGTGAGCGAGCGAGCGAGAGAGCAAGAAAGAAAGAGAGAGAGAAAGAGGAAATGCGAATAAAGGACCGAATAAAAGCGAGATAAAGCGGCTGACGGTAGCCGGATTGTCCAATAACGTTAGCTACCGGAGCTTTTTTTCGACTAATGAACCACCAGCTTCATTATCACGCGGCAAATAGCGTACCGTTCGCGGAAAGCATCCGCCAGTGCTCGATCTTCGACTCTCCGGATCCTTCGCGCTATTCTTGTATACAGAGAAACGCCTACAAAACCTTCATTTAACGTCAGCATTTTAATTAACTTTCTATCTCTACGGATTAAAATGCCTCGCGCCATTCACACAATAATTTTTAATTAGAGAATACGGAATTAATTTTTTTTCATATTACAATAGCAAGAATAAAACTCAATTTTTATTTATTTTTAGCGCCCGCAATTACAATTATATAAATACCTACAATAATCTTTTTATAATATTATGTACAATATTATAAAGCATATTTTCACTTTTATTCGATTACAAAACATTAGAAAATAAATTACATTAATGATGGCACGCGTGAAAATTAATCTAAAACAGCATTCCAAAGTTAATGCTCTCTAACACTTTGCACACCATTGCGTTGCACTACAGCCACAAATATAATCTGTATACTATGTACTTATGTCCACTGGTAAAATATTCAAAACTTTCCTTTAAATATATGGAATCATAATTAAATGAATAGTATATATTATTCCAAAATATTTACATTTGATATGCAAATAAAAGTAATCTATACCAGTTATGTGCGTTAACATATTTATGATAAACAGGAAAAGTCTCATAAATTACATATTAAAGAAAATCCAGCTAATGTTGTCATGCGTCACTATTTTACATATGTTTAATATTTTTCACGCTTGAAGTTCTGAAATCTGGAAAAAAAAAATTACAAATTCGTGTGAGGGATCAAATGAAACTCGAAAAGTGTCATGAATCTGTTTTCCTGCTCGAAAACAGCTGGCTCGGCAGATGCGTTATGACAGAGTGAGTCGAGCATAGCTGATAAGGAACGTGCTTCGATTTAATGCGCCTGAAGTTTACGCAGAAACCGTCAAAATAACTGGGAGACACATGCTATCCATCGACATCGCGAGTCGCAACGACGTTTATATACAGTGAGGGGAAAGTTCCAATCGCGCGATTACAGAAAATTTTTCAAGGAGATAACGCTCCGTATTACTAATAGCTGCACCTTCCAAAATATGTTTTCGACTTTGTTTGAAGTAAAACAGATTTTACGAGATAATTTTTATGCAATTACGTGACTTGATTCGAATTCTTACGATTTAGAACTACGAATTTATAAATACTTTTACGGCAGCATTTACATGGGATGTTGACTGGATATTATGTATTGAATACTGCAGGAAAAAAGATTTCTCGTTACGTATATGATAAAAAGCGCTCCTAAATTAGAGGGATTCAAATGAGTTCTCATTGTGCTCGTTCGATTTGAAAGAAATCGCGGCAGATTTTTGCCCGCTCTACCGCGAGAGCACTCGATTTTTCATTCCATTCTATTCGGAAGAGCAAACAAATTAATACTTTTTCTCACAGAGACGCGTTACGGTTTCGCTTCCCGGCGATTGGCATTGAGCCTCCGCACAATGCCGGGCGCGTTGATGCGTGGATGGTTCTCTCGCGACGCGCTTCTCGAGTGTCAATTAAAATATGCGATGGAAAATATCGAAACAATGAATCTGCCCGTCAGCAGATCGATGTATCGAAATCGATGCGTGCTCCACCGATTTTTGCTTTGTTCCCGCATATTTTGTTTTCTCCTCGTTTTTTTTTCGCCACAACTAACGTGCATTGTTTAGACCCGCGTTCAAGCCTCGTACGTTGGTTAAAATGAATTTTTACGGCGTGTCCCTGGTTTGTAAGCGGAGCAATCGCGATAAAGCGAAATTCCGACCGCTTGTCGAGCGCTTTTGTATATAAATTCGGTTCTTCACACTCGCGTATCATTATCGGCGCAGCGTAACGAGGGTTATCGATTAAAT
The DNA here is from genome assembly GCF_000956235.1 of Wasmannia auropunctata. NCBI lineage: Eukaryota > Metazoa > Arthropoda > Insecta > Hymenoptera > Formicidae > Wasmannia > Wasmannia auropunctata. The sequence goes on along the minus strand of NW_012026789.1, from coordinate 3,075,595 downwards.
GTCCCATACGAGCCTATTAAGTCCCATCATGTATGTTTAAATGGTACTTTAACAAATATTTGTATCCGACTATCATATCAAAGTTCTATAGTAAAATTCTGCGGAACACGAAATTTGCAAAACTGATTAAAATGTATCGTAAACATTATCACATAAACTATTAATTAACTCATTTAAAGCATTTATTTTGAAATATGAGATTATAGATTCATATACAATTTAAAAAGTCGCAATATACATATCTATACGCGTGTTTATACATATAAATATCCATACATGAAAACAATTCGCTGTTTCAGCGTTAAAAATAATTCCTCATCCAAATAGTCGATAGCATCTGGCACTACGTCGTGACATGTGCAACAAAGTTTCTATATTTTCAGGAACGTACTCACACAATTTTTCCGCTTACTTTTCTTCCACATCCGCACGTAAAATCTTTTATGCTCTCACAATTTCCCTCTCCCATCATCATTACAGTCGCGCTGACTTCTGCCTTATTCCTCCGCGCAGGCGCTCGTTTAATTTTTCTCGAAAAGCTGCACAGCGGATTAGCCACTTTTCGCTCGGCTGCTCTTTTTTTCCCACGAGTAAGTATATCACCGCGATTCGACTTTTCCCGTCGTCGTTGCCGCTCCTACCGTCTCTGCAACGATATCGCCGCGCGCGCGCGGCCACCAAATATTTACGAAATGCGCCGACCGGCGCCGCGTCGACCGTCCGATGCCTTCGGACACTTTTCCTCGTCTACGTTAAAGGGGGCATACTCGAGACTCTCGAGTACGCTCTCCGACGTTTACGTCTCTTAACGTTAAGCGCCCGGATAATAGTAGACTCCGCTTTCGAGTTAATCGCGCAATTCGTGTGACCGCTGTCGTCCAATCGGGTATTTCAACCGCGCTCGTTTTGAACGCAGTTTTATCGTCCGTTCGTCTCGCGACACACAGCTGAGTCCATAACAACGCGGTCGGTCATCGCGTTTGTTATTATACCGAGGACAATGAGATCTACTAGACCTTTGTTATACAGTTATTAACTTTTTCTTATTTTCTTTTTGCGAGCATTCAAGAGTAGCCGTCTGCCTCGAATTGTTATAACGTGTTCAGTAAGTTTTAAAGTGTTGAGCCGTTTATTATATCGTTTTATATTATTAAATTTTGTATGTCGTTATATAGAAAAACGAAAGCGCATTTCCGCCGAAGTATCAATTTTGTTATCACAAATAAGCTAATAAATATCTCTTATAACTATGTCACGTTATATATTTCTGCATCCTATGTTTTGCATTAATTTCAACCTATTTATGTTGTGGTATGATCGAAATTTCAACCATTATAATAGAAATATCATTTGTGGCGAGAGCTAATTTCGCGAGCCGACACCAAACAAATTATATTTCCAATAAAGACCTTGGATTTTGTGTACACACAAAATTTATGTCCGCAGTTTCTTGAATAAAATAAATTTTCCACAGATTCCAGGAAATTGACGCCTATTTTATTCATTGTTATTTAGATAATACCCAAATCGATATTTATGTGTACACATCCCGTATGTATTAAGTAAATTAATATTTATGTTGTATAACTCGTTGTTTCTATAAATAATATATGCATTATCACTGACTATTCATGATCGATCAAATACGAGCAACATTAAACAAGATTAAGTTTACTTTGCCAACATATATAAATTAATTGTGTATATAATAAATTAAAATTCCTTTCTTCTAGCATTTCACTGCCAAAATGAATAAAATATAGATTTTTTAAATCTTTCAAAAAATAATTATTGTAACGTTATATGAGAATAAAAAAGTTTTCCATAGCGTTTAACAGATTGTGTAATCGAGATCATACAATATCTGGCAAAATACTATCATACGTAAAGTCGATAAAATATTTATTCGACAAAACGTAATTTGCGAAGTATGTTTGAATAGTTCCATTTCAATAACCCCGTTCGAACACGTAGACCGTGAATTAAAATAAACAACATCTCACTTCCGCCTGATCGTTTCTATAAATCTATAAAAGGTATCAAGGGGGAAAAAAGTTAGACAGAACGTTTGTTCGAACGTCAGTTCGCGTATTTTCTCCTACGAGAAATTTCTATTCATGTCTCTATACATTGTATCCATGAAGGCCGAAGCACGGAGCCGAGCTAAAATTAAAACGAATTACATCAAAAGGGATATCGAAAAAGATTTAATTTCGAACGAATCCCCGTTCGCGTACGTCACGCGCGAAAAGATCCATGTATTGAGATTTCATCCAACGTTCGAGGCGGCAGAGTGAAACAAAGTACCTAGTCGACAAATTTAAACGAACTCGATAATGAATTCGCGACAAACCGGCTGTGAGTTCGTCTTGTTGTAGGCTTTCATTCGATACCTTTCGAAGAACGTCGAATAGTAATATATCTATAGATTATTAGCATTTAATTCCATCTGCTCGTCGATGCAAATATCGACGTCCACGCTAATCGTTAAACTCTTTCATCGTTGAGTTATTACAAGATAATAGTGTACAGAGTAATTTTGACAAGTCGACAAATTTTGCAAAGTGTTAAACTTTACGATCAAAGTTAATTCTCTTTTCCAACGCAAATCAGATTAATGCATCTTTTTAAATCTGCAGTTTTCGAATTTTTAATAATAAATATTTTGTGTATCAAGAAACCTTGTGATAAGAGTCAAAATATGTATAGTTTGCATGTTTTAGAACGTATTCAGGCTGAAGTAATAATTTTGCTGGAAATCCGAGTAGCGTGGCGCGCACTACTTCCCTCAAATTGGCATAATCGAGAGACATTAAGTGGTTGATCGACTATTTAAAGCGACACGTTTAAGTCTCGAGACGTCGTACTGCGGTTCTTCTCACCGCAAGGTGCCTGTCGGGGGCCATTAACCTTATTACGCACGCTTAACCCATTCACGTCAGGGCACATAGTTACCACAGGATACCATGATGACGTTTTTTTCGACAAATTTTGTGAAGTACTAAGGAAATTACTCTTTTTTACTCGGACGTATATTCTACTTAATTCAAGTTTCAGTTTATTGTTGATAATCAGTGAATATATGTATATTTATAATATATATTAATTGCGACAGTGAACCATTCATAAAAAAATGTGCCCTTAATAATTACTTCAACTTACGCATAAAAATAAAATTCACGTGATTTTTTTGTTATATGTAGAATTTTAAAATTGTTCTGAAAACGGTAGAAATTGTGAATGGATATATACACAATTGTATTTTGCCTTCGTTAAAACAACGGGCGCGGTCTGTTTCATTCTGTTAATTTCTATGATATAACATTTCCCGCGCAATAACCCTCGTCAGATAATGGCTCTCAATGGTTTCTACGGGGCGGAAATAAAAGTCTTTCGCGTACCTGCTGTTGAAGCGCTTAAAATGAACGATAATGGGACATCATGTGTGAAGAATTTTCTTGCTTTCTTACGAGCATCTCGAAAAGGGTCCTTTTCGTGTCTGCTCTCACCGCGCGGGGTCCATAAACCGCACAATAGAGCCAATGACATGCATTCTCATAAACTCCGACGAGGCCGCGGGACGTCGCGGCTAGCTCTCTGCATGTTGTCAAAATGTATTCCGAGAAAGCTGATGAAAAGGATAGTGGCTGGAGAGGCCACAAAATGGAAGAAATGTCTGATCGATGTCTTACTTAATCAAACACCCCTGTCTTCTCATTTAATATCTATCATAAATGCGGAATTGTTCGGCGTGATCAGTTGCCGAATGATCAACACGATTATTGTTATCCTATTGTTATTATTATTAATATATGTTACGAAAGAGCATCTATTCTCAGCAATTATATAAAATCTTTGATCTCCAAATGTACAATTCTTCGTTCATGATTTTTAAGTGACAATTAATATAATTTAATCTTAAATTTAATGTTTTATGTATTTTAATAACTTTCGATTTTAATCATTTTGTGTACGTAACTTAATGTAATAATTCAAATTCTATTAAAACAAAACATACTTAAAATTAAATAAGAAGACATCAAGATGTATATTTGTACTCCTTCAGTGCAATTTACGAGATCTTTATTTTAAATCACTTAAAATTGGAAGACTGTAATGATCGATATGTTGACTTCTTTGTTAAAGAAAGATCGACCTTTTATAAATATTGACTTTCGTCAAACAATCTGTAGATTGAAAGTTTAACGGCACAGTTTGCACAAGTCAGTCCGTATATATTACAATAGCGTATAATGCCTACAATAGTCTACGTAATTTTTCTTGCAGCCTCAATTCTCCTTTTAGTGCAAAGACGCTTATATATAGCTTCCAAGATTATATGAAATAACACAGTTTCACATATCGCAAGTGAATCTACGATATCACGATAATTGTAGAAAATTAAACAACGCGATAATACTTACTAAAAATAACTTAGGACGTTTTCTGATATACGTTGTTCACGTCGAGACGCTTGTTGTCGCCTCGAAACAGCCATTCGAGACACTTATCGAAGTAATTAAGAAAAACGTCAAGCATTCGTCGCGATTACCCGTGGGCGTATGCGCGTATATACGCTTTGGAATGATGACAGAAAACGCGAGGTTGTTTAGGTGGTCTTCGTGCCCGCGGCACTCGTAATTTCTTGCGCTGTTCTTTTAAAACGAACCCCTCCTCTCTCCCGTCATTGCGCATCCAGCACGAAAAAGGTGCGCTCACATTGCCGACGACAAGAAGATCCCGGGCGAATAACGACCCGCTCGTTTCGCCGGTGCCTTTTATATGTATACAAACGACATCGCGTCGCTCCAGATCGACTTAACTGTCTCTCGCTTGCTTATGTATTTATTCGATCATATTTGAATAATTGGCCACCCGATAGGGCCACTGCTTAATAAGTGGTTTAGCTTGCCCCGCGTGATTTATGTCGATGGGGAAAAGAAAAGAAAGGGACGAATTTCGTCGAAGAATGGAATATTACACCAAGTGGTTTCTAATAACGCGAATGAAATAACAAACCGATATCTCGCATTATGTAAACATTGTAAACAATACTTTTACATAATCTCTTATTTTCAAAAGAGATTACTTTCACACTTAGATTATTTGTAGATGGACAATAAATCTGTATATTAGAATATTGTTTCTTTTTCAAAAATTAAGCGTTTAATTTTTAAGTGGTTAAATATGTTTTTGAAAGTGCGTTATTATTATATTATTTTACGTACAGTCGTGGACATATCGTTTGTACAACACTTTTTTCATAGGTTTTTAATATATATTTAATATATATATAAATAATATATAATTATATTTTATAGGTAACTAATATTTTGCAAATGCAAACCACGATGGATGTATTATATACTACGTATCTTTAACCTAGAGATAGTACACCAATCGTGGTTCGCATTTGCAAAATATTAGTGCGTTTCGAAACCTATTAAAGAAGAATATCGCAACTGATATGTTCACGACTGTACATATTCCAAATCTTAAATTTGAGTAATATAAACATGTTTTGCATTTCATTTGTTTTGAAATTTCCTAATTGTGTTTTATAGACAAAATCATGGAGCATTAAGTATGTGTATCAACCGTCATTATAAATAAAAAAAATATATATTTATAATAGAGAATATTATGATATATGTATGTAGTATATACTTATATAGATATAAGCCGCTTATTTTAAAGGTGATGTAGATCCAGTTTCAAAATCTTGGTAAGATAAACATGTCACCACAGTATGTATATACCTCATTACATACATCTCATTAAAATTCATGATATTACAAAATTCGACTTGTGTTGCTTCAAAAATAAGCTATGCGTATACGATTTTCTCATCTTTAGAATAAATTCATAAAAAATAAAATATAACAAAAAAAAACGTGTCTCATTGGTAAAGTAACTCGTTACGGCATAAATGGATCTCGACAGTATAGGTCTATAAATAGAAATAATGAAAAGGGTTGCTTTGTGATGCAAAAAAGACTTATTATTTGCCCCAACGAGCAGACTCGTTTAGTCGCCACAGTGCCATTCTGGTCTTTGTCGCATTAGGCTATTAGGAAGGGCAAACTGCCATTACCTTTATCAATACGGCATTATAGCGGCTAAGTCTTTTTGCGATGAGTCGGGAGCATGTATTCTCATCAACCGAGACAAGCAAATCACGTAACCCACCTGCTTGGGTAGACGTTAGAAGAGCCGCTACAACTTTCTTTCAAGCGCACAAGCTATCGCATCTTGAAATGCCATACTGTATTTTAAATATATGTGCATGAGACGTAATTTTTTGTTGTTTCTTTTTAGCCGAGTGCATATCTAATAATATATTTTAATAAACATTTACAAAAGAAGATATTAAAGATATGATTACTGAAAATTTTTACACCTCTTTAATTTATTTTACATTTCTGTTATCGGATAGTTTGATAATTACGATTCTTGTAGTTTTTACTTTGACTTTGACTTTTGCGATTTTAGTCTAAAATAAAATATCTCTTTTCTTTAAATTTTTTAAAAAATCTTTTCTCCATCTTTTTCATATGTGTTTTAAAATGTTCAAAAAAATGTTAAAAAAAAAAGAAAAAGAATATCGAAACATGTCTTTTCATCTATGCATTCCGTGACACATTTAGAACTTGATCGTCTTTCTTTCTTTTGAATCCTGCATTACTATACACTGCAAATCCAAGTGTGTATGTCTAAATTTTTACACATTTTATTTGTGTTTTACACAATTAAATGCATATTTTTTACACGCTTATACATATTATTGTAAAATTAAGCGTGTAAAAATATGCATTTAACTGTGTAAAACACAAATAAAATGTGTAAAAATATAACACGCGTATAAATGCGTAAAAAGTGACTACAGATTTACACACTTGGATTTAGAGTGTATCTGTACTCGTTCTAGCTTTATCACGTGTCTTGTAATAATTCGTAGCTTTTATTACCACTCAGGATCTTTCTACTGATACTCGTCTTTTTGATTTACACCCTCCCCCCCAAGGATAAATAATTATATTATATAATTTCCTTTTTTTTACGCAGGTTTATCGCGAGTATGACGCAAAGTTGAGATACGAATCGAGGAACGTAACCAGTATATCCGCTTGTGGCGCCTTATAAAAATGCACGCGTACCTTGGTGAGTGCATCAAGAGGGAATACCGAGATATACACACTCCCACCCCACCCCACCCCCTCCCTCGTCCACCCCGTTGTGTTTGTGTACATATCGACAACTCGCGGGAATACATGCTCCCTGAACACACTCAACGCAGGATACTCAACTCAGACCGCAAACAGTGGTGAGCGCCACGCTCCGCGTAGAATAAAACGACGCCCTCGTAACTCGCAAAAAATGCATGGAGCACGGCGCATAATGCGTTCGATCCAAAAAATCTCCAGGGCGAATGTTCCAATTACTTTCAGGTAGACCGGGATTTTCTGCGTTTTACATAATCGCAGCCGCCCTCCATATTGAACGACCGTATTTTTTCGACGTGAACGAAACGTCATTTCGTAAACCATGGATACACGGAGGTTCGTCCAGATTAAATCCTGTCTTTTCGCGCACGAAAATAGCTTCTTCTTTAACGAATAAATATACAGGCGGTACGCTTGGAAATCCTATTCGCGTCTTTCTCGGAATATTTTGCAGGGGGACGAGATTTCCCTACGTACCGTATAAACGAGATATCGCGCGACATTCACTGATGTTTATGAATAATTATTGTCGCATAATTAAAAGACTTTATTACGAATTACATAAAAACAGGATAAAATAAAGTATTTCAAATTATTTTATCTGAAATGGGGGCTACACAGAAATCTCTTAATCTCGTTAATGATTCTGATGAATAATGGATTGCGAAATAAATTCAGACGTATCCATTTACGTACCAATAGCATAGAACCAACTTTCGTGGAGTTTTAAACTTTTTTAAATTCAAGAAAATTCAATATAATCAATATTATATCTATCATGCAATTTTTCATCACCCTTCGAGTACGAGAAAACGTTTTGCAACGTAAGAAAATATTGAAATCTCTAAAAATTTGTTTTTTTTTTGCAACAACGAGAGAAAAGTAATATTGCCCATAGAAATAGGTATTGTTTCATCAAGTTCGCTCCAAAGATATGGTTTTGAAATCGGATTATTAACAGTCACGGAAATTTTTTTTTTAATCTCAGAACTTTCTTAGAACGTTACGCATGGATTAATTATTAATTATAACTTCTAATGACTTGCCGTTTCGATGTGGTACGTGCGTCGTCGCTACAAAGTTGCTCCACGCAGAATCGCGGCTGATTCCCTGCAAACAAGAAAAAGGTAAAATACAATAATTACAGCTGTAACCTGTATATGTATAATAAAATACGTCGCAACTTTTATGCAGTTATTACCTCGTCAGAAACTAATTCAACGAATATCTTTGTGCAATAATAATATAATGCGAGGTTAGACATCGCTGCCCGTACTTCTTCCATTATTTAGTTAATATTAATATTTATATTAGCATACATTGTGCCATTACAGCGTAATTTTTATGTTATATTAAAGTGTTTTCACGTTGCTGTTTACATTACATTATAATTATGACATTGAATAAGAGTCCACACATACACGCGCGCGTGCGCGCGCATACGCACACCTGTGCTGCACGCGTGTGCCACAATTTCCGGCGCAGCGTGCGTACACGCTTATTCGCCGATTTGTGCATTAAATATTCATGGAAATGTTAATATACATTTTATAATGCAACGTAACAGCTATCGAGAGGGGGTTCCGGTATTTTTGCTCTCAACAATTATACGGCGGACGCCTTATATGCCTACGTTACAAATCACTCGTTCGGCACCCATTGTCCGTCGACAAAATAGAATGCTTACCGGTCGGAGTGTGAAGTTGCCGCGTCAGTCGGCCATTACGAAGCCCAACCATCAGCGCGATCGAAGGTGTGTGGTGATCGTGGTGATCGAAGGTAGTTTGCGAAGTGGTCGGACGAGTGTTTATCATCGCGCGAAGGAGGTCCGCGCCGTCGCGCACGAAAGACGTTAGAAATATCACTGTCGCAATATCGAACGAGTTACGCGACATTACCCGGCAAATATCGAATAACTTACGCGACATTAAGCGCGCGACGTACGTACGTACGTACTTCCGTTACGTTGGTGACACGACCAGTCGAGAGACAGAGAGAGAGAGAGAGAGAGAGAGAGAGATGCGCCGGCTTACATGTCTCTATACTTGTACGTAGCGCTCGGAAGGAGAGGGGCTCGCGGGAGTAGAAAGACACTAAAGCGATCTCGCTTCCGGCTTCTCGGGGAGCTCGCTCCGCGAAGTGTATTTATCATCGTTGTAAATTTCGCCCTTCGTAAAACGGAAACACGATTCGCGCGCGCACCGTCACGGTCATCGGCGCGCGTAAATAAAAGAAGAAGAAAAAGCAAGCGCGCAGGTATCACGCGCGGAAGCCCGTTTCACTCACTCGCTCGCTCGCGCGCGCGCCGCGCCGCGCCGGGGCACACTTCGCGGACGTCCTCGGCCCGGCTCGGCGATCTTCGGCCGGGCTCGGGCAAGCGACCGGCGCGCGCCCCATGCCCCACTCGGCGCTCACGTCGCTCAGTGCTCGTCGTGCAGTCGTCGCGTCTTTATCCCTTCCACGGTCGGCCGAGCGAAAAGTCACCCTCGGCAGCTACCGGTCGCGCGTATACACACAACTGATCGCGCCTCCGACTCAAGTTTACTCCGCGCGCGATTCACGCGTGGCGACGCGAGGCGCGCGTGAAACCGGAGCGGGCTGCGATCAACGCGACAAATTTTGAATTTGAGACAGTACTCTCGCGTACGGATCCCCCGCGGAATCCGCGGCGGTGGTGAAAGTGGTCGCGCTGCAGTTTTTTTTCCCCCCCCCCGAACTCGTCGAGAAGTGTCGCGAGAACTGAACAAGTCCGAATCGGCGCGAAAACAATGTTCTCGGCCCGAGTGATCTAGGGATTCAGGAGGTGCCCAGTCGTTGCGCTATACGAATTCGCAACAAGTTGCAGAGGAGTGTGCTTCTTACTGATTTGTTCGCCTCCATTTCTCCGTTTACGCGTGTGTGTGCGTGGTTTCGTGTGTGCTTCGTGATCGAGAGGATTAATATGGTGATGGCCCTGTGAGAATTGAATCAGAGAAGGGGTCATTCTCGACGATGGTAATCGAACCTTCGAATGTGGAACGGACTGTGGTGACGGGCGATCGCATTCGAAGGGAATGTCGTGTGCTGTGATTGTTATCTCCAAGGATCTTCTGCACGGTAAGATCGCGCGGTTATTTCTTTCATCTCTTTTTTTTTCCTCTCTCATTTTCGCTAATTATACGTGCGTAAAACAATGATCGCAAGATATGATCGATGGGAAACGTTCGCGAGGGACTGACGAGGGATTTGCGAGTGAACGCTGTCAATAGATACTCGATCAAATGATCAATATTGTGGTTAATGCTTCTCGCACAAATAAGGGCTTATTTAGTAAATGTTGATCATCAGTTGGCCAGGCTATTTAACCGAATTTGTAATCGTACAAGAATATATATTCCAAATAGCAATTTATTTGTGAATATGTATTTCGGAGTAACATGAAATTTGCACTTCCTAGAGAATCATTGGCATCTTAATTCTATCGAAATTATATTTTTTGAAAGTAACTTTTTGTTACTGGCTTCTGCCAATTTCGTTTAGTATTTTATTGAATATTTTGTGGAATTTAACTATAAATTAAGAGTGATTATTTGGGATATTTAATGATACTTTTAGAGTAAAAATTATGACGAATTAAACTTCAATTTCTTGTTATAAAATATGTACACATTATATGTATATATATTTGTCGAAATATTTCAATATATTTAAAATATATTATTATAATATCGATAATTACGAATGTTTTATATTTAAATATATGTGTGCATGTTTAAATGCATACACACATACATATTTTATCTGTGAAATATATGCATACATTAAATTTGATAACAAGAAAATTAAATTCCATTAATTTTTATTCATTTTTTAATAAAAAACTTACCTTTAAAATATTCGGAATTAATTTATCTTTATACAGATATATTTCATTCATCTCGCGTCTAAAATATTATAGTAACATCTTATTATTTCGATTTCGGCTGTGTACGAGCTTAGAGTTACTTTACAAACAACAACGGTACGCTGGAATTCAGTGAACACTCACAAAGTAAATGTTTTTGACGTAAAAGGTTGTAAAAATGCCATAAACATATTCTCTTCTGACTAGCTTACTTCGAGAATGCTCTTTCGCGTATTTTTATACACATAAGATTCAGCATGGCTATTTGAATATTTCTTAACAATACCGCGGTAACATAACGCAAAGCATGCGTTTCTCGTACGCGCGTCGTATGCATGCTTTTCTTCCATTATTTCATCATTAAAATTCTCCGTTTTCATGCGTGATTCTGGGCTTATTTGATTTTCATATACGCATTTAAAAAGCGACGATGCAACACGCCGTAATTTTTAATTGCGATGGTCCAAATTAAAAATTGTGCGGCATTTTTCGCGGTGTGCCACATTCGGCTTTGTTACGCTCATTAACACTACTCTTCACTTTGCAACCTTTTTCTTTAATTTCCGTGACAGTCGCGACGAGCCAATTTAAAAATTTTTAATTGTAACGAACAACAATGAGCTCCATTGGCCGTATAGTTCACGCGCCGATCAGGATGATGAATAATAAAACTATTCAAAAATATGTTTCGGCAAATGCGTGTATTGACAAATGAATATATAATACAGTATACAGCATATATTCCGATGGAATGTTCGATTAATCGACGACATGAGATCGGCGTAGATATGCAAATATAAAATAACATTATTAGATACAATTGAATTCATTCAGCGCGACATTGTTATGTTGAAATAATGAGATGTTATTTACTATCTTAAAGCGCACCATATTGCTCTGAATATGTGAATACGGAATATTGGAAATATTGTGTTACGGTGTACGAAAATATCGAGTCATATTTCCTGCTTTGCCGTGTGTAGCGTATAGTTCTCTACCGCTAAAATATTTATGAGTGGCAATAAAATTGTATTACAATATTCACATCATTATATGCGTGTACGAAGTGAAACCGTAAATATCGCGTGCGCGCCTCGAGACTTTCCGTATGTACAATATATTGTTTCAAATTAATTTTAATCGTGTCACATTGTTTCTTGACGCTCGCCGCCACTCGTTTCCATGTATCATAAATCATGTGCGATTTTGAGAATAAATATGCATCTCGTCCATCACGGCGGCGTCGCATGCAAGCATCCGCCGCCGCGCCGCAGCGACTTCTCGCAGCGTGTGTATTCGCACTTTGCTGCACGAATTTTAATCTTTGTAAAATTTACATGTTAAATCTGGCGCGCGTTCGTACACGGATCTTTCTTCGAAAAAAAAAAAGAACGGTTCCTTTCGGGAGCGAAAGGATGGTAGTTCACATGCACGACGTAACGATCAATCGCGATAATGCCGGGAACAGTTTTCACAAACGTATTACACGGGACTTAAATTGGGTGCTTGTCACTCGTTGACTGGTAATTTTCTCGAAAAAAGGCGCACGTTGCGCCAGTCACGAAAACAATTTATGCCTTTGTGATCGGAAAGATGAAAGAATTTCCTATAAAAAGCCGGCGCGTCACGTTAGAAATTATACCTGTTGGGGATACGAAGATCCTTGAATGAAACCGCCGATCCGTCCCCTTTTTTGTCGTATTATTTTTAAATCTAATTCGTTTCCCGATATATCAATCGGCCCGCCTTGATATTTAATACGATTTGCCTGAATATCATTGAATAGAAATCAAATGCGCGTTTTTCACTATTTATATATATATATTTTTTTTTTCGAGGATTTAAAAAGTAGATTTAATTTCATTTTACCTCCCGCTTGACAGATTCGATTTTAATACTTTTAATAAAAATGCTACTTGTAATGTATTCAATTAACTTTTTATTTTTTATGCTATAAAATATAGGTCTGTTTTGTTTATTTGATAAATTAATTAATATACAAATACTTGTACATTTATTATTGCATATTAGCTTAAACTTCTAGTATTGCTATTGCTCGTATAAAATCGACAATGTTTTGATTGAACATTTTATTAAAGAAGTGTCATTTTATTAAAATAGCAAATGGTCTATCTGTGTTCATCACTGATTCAATTAAACGGAATGAATAAAATTTGATTAAATTAAATATAAATTTATTCTGCATATTGGATTATGGATAAAATGAAGCGAATACTTTCGCTCTTATTTGTAGAAGCCAGGCTTCGAAAAGTATAAATGTGACATTGAGGGATTTACTTATATTTTAAATTTGCATTTATTGATACGAAGTTTTAAAAAACGTAAAAAGATATGAATGTTTAAAAAGCATAAATTATAATTCTTTATATGTATATTGACCAGAAAGTTAATATTTGTATTTTGGTAACAATTAGATTTACCGTATATATTTTATAAACAAAACCGTCGACTTTATAGTAAAAGTGAAGATTATTTACACGAAATGTAGAATATATTTGTATGTGTGTTTCGTGTTTTTAGTTTTGAAAAGAATATATTTTTGTTTATTTTTATGTATGAAATATCACGTATTTTTGTTTATCTGGAAACATCATTTTTATTAATTTGATTCACCGGTTTACATTTGTACATTTCATGTAGCATGTATCTTGGAAAACTCGCGCAGTTGGCATTTCATATTTAATATTGCACTGGATTAATGCATCTGCATTAAATCTCAATCGATTTAATAAGAATAACTAATGAGAAAAAGGCAAGTATAGTTTGATCTGACGTAGGACGAGAATCGTAATGACAACGTTGCGTACGAGATATATCGCATATGCAGCTAAACGGAACTCTCGCGCGGTCACTAAATTCACCTATTGTCCGGTACGTTTATAAGCGTGTAGAGATCACATAGGAGAGAAGATGGTTACGGCTTGACCCTCGATCCTTCGGGCGGATGACCACCGAATAATTCTACTGGTAGGTGCGTCGATGCATTTACATGGAAATCTCTGATGACTGGGGTAGGCGATTACATTCCTGACATTATGCTGTTTCATCGTGGGATTTCGGTCGCGATCTGTCCTAAGGATCCCTGGGCATTTTGCATTGTGATGTGTGTCTAATTCACGCTATGGATTTCGGCGAACCGATTGTACCATTAGTTATCAAATCATTTTCCCGTCGAGAAAATATAATCTGCATTATTACTTCTGATGCAACGTCGTATTAGGCGAATTTAATCATTGGATTTTTTGATGTAAAATTGAGAATTTAATTAAAATATAAAGCGAGATATATTCAGGGTTGGGAAGTAACGCGTTATGTCTTGTAACGTCGTTACCGTTATAAAAATTACTTTTTTCAGTAACGAATGGGTAAGCGATGTTAGTTACATTTCCATATTTGTAACGTTCATGGTAACGCAGTTGCATTTTTTGGGTAACGGTAACGAATATAATCGTTACTTTTACCGTTACTTTGTTCACGCCCAATACGTACATGCATATGTACGGACCGTGCATAAACGAGTTTTAAAAGAAGGGATTGTTACGTTTGACAATATTGCGATTAAGTCACTATAGATCTCGTGTTGAACTAGTTAATTAACGATTGGATGGCATTTTCAAAAAAGATTATCAAAATTCAGTGGACAAGTAACGGAAATTGTAACGATTTGTTAACTTTTGTGTAACGGTGAAAGTTAAACTTTTTTAAATCAGCAACGAGTTACTTTTCAGAAAAAAGAACAGTAACGTTTGGTAACGAGTTTACTTTTAATTTCTATGAAGTAACTTTCCCAATCCTGGATATGTTATACATATCTCGAAAAAACTGATTGAACTAAATATAAACAGAGGGAAGTGTAGCTTGAAGCATTTCATATGTAACGTAATAGTGGAGTATTGCTCTATTATTATGACACGAAATATTTCTACTTGTGGAAGAGGTATTATTACAAGTTCTATATTTTTGTTTGACTATCAAACCATTGTATGAGTATCATTTCCGAATTGATTTTTCTGTTCATATAAAAATATCTTGAACTTTTTAGCGAGATATTGTTCCAATTTGGTTAGAATGTTTTGTTTTCTAGTACAAAGTTTCCTAATATAAAGCCTAATATAAAGTATCAAATAAACTAAATTATCTGCTTTATATAGAAGAGAATAAAAAGAATTTTTTTTCAAGGATTTTGGTTTCAATAAATTATCATATCAATCTATTTGCTTTGTTTGTATAAATACATTTATATGAATAGATTCATATGAATTCTTATATATCTACATTTATTTTATCTAAGTTACATTAAATTAAAAAAAAAACTGATGAACTGTTGTATATGTTTAGGAGATTGAAACCTCACATAATACTAAAATGGAATTTCATTTTGGGTCACCGTCTCTTTGACTAGTGAAATTGTTCGAATATTGCGGAATTAGTGCACAAATTTTCAGATAGTGGTTTAACTCCCGAATGGAACTGTCCGAACACTTCTTTTATATAGACATAGACTATGCACGGTGTGGATTAATGAATCGTAATTTACCGAGTCCCTCGCGATATCTGCGCATGGAACGTGATTGAACCGTTAATTAGTCTTGAATTAAACGGCCCGATACTGCCCGCTTGCAATTTTACAATTTTACATTGCAATTTCTCGGGCAGTGCACATCCTTCGATGCGCGCTCCTCCCGCTCGCTCGCTCGCTCGTTTGTTTACTCATCCATCGTGAAAATTGCTGCTATTTTTTGCTTCGTTAGATATTCGAGCGAATGAAGAGGGGAGAAATTAATTATTTATGTTTCTCACCCACGAGAAGTACTTAAAGGCAGTTCTCTATCACAATACCGAGCGGTATCGAATTAAGTCATTTAATTCAAAGTATTTGTAATTTCCCCCTGCTAATTGTATCGTGGAATTTTAAATAGCATTGGGTGTTTATAATTATTATAAAACATTACTTCTGGTTTTGCGGCGGGATTGTATTTCAAGTAGACAATCTGACAATGTTGCATTTGAAAAATATTGCAACTAGATAATACTCTATATTACTTATATTTATTACTTTTCAATCTGATTTTTCAATTTTTGATTAATGTTGCAAAAAATATAAGAATTCATTAATTCGCTATTTGTTAGAATTTGTTAGAATTTTCAGTATTTGTAGTTCTTTCATATTTGTTAACTGGCTAACTTGACGTACCTACAACAACTGTAAAAGTATTCATTAATCCGCTATTTGTTAGAATTTGTTAGCATTTTCAGTATTTGTAATTCTTTCATGTTTGCTAACTTGACCTACAACAACTGTAAAAGTACAGTTACGATTTCGACAAGTAGGTACATTTGCAAAATGCGACAATTTCAAAACAGTCTTGCGTTTAGTGCGCGACTTTACATTTTTAAAGTGTTTGTAATTTCCCAAGTAACCATACTGATGATAGTAGACCATGCCGTTGGAAATGCGTCCCCCGATAATTTACTTCAATCGGTATTGAAAAACTTTCACTACTTCGGTAAGATAGGTCCTTTATGAATACCGTTGAGATTTGCAAGTTTTAATGCGTTAGGATGCTTTCTTCAGGCGCTCTTCGTAACATCTTCGTAACCAGAAATAGTATACGACAGAAAAGTCTTTATTCAAATTAACTTTTTTTTTCTTCCTATGAAAATGGATTTTGTCATTTCCCAAGAAACTTCTTTTGTTACATTTTCTCTTCTGAGGAAAGCAAAACGATGAAAGCTGTATAGGTACGTTTTACGCTGCAGATACATTACTTTCTTTTCTGAAGCGCAACGTGTCGATCAGCGTTCTTATATATCAAAGTTAATGGAATCGTACGACGCGATATATCACGATATGAACGCACGAGTCTCGATATAACAAGGGTGGTAAGAGCGGCGGCGGGCGGCTACGGCAAGTATCCGGAAATAAACTTGTTGCACGACCGATCGGTAAATAAAATAATAACTGGGGCACGTAACTCGATTAAACGACAATCGCGATATTTAAGCACCGGTGCGCTGTGTCATTCTGCCGTGTAACAATCGACGAGACCTGTCGCGCGCGCGTCAAAAACTCGGACAAGAAGCACGCTGCCTATCACCGCGGCGGTGGATACGAGCGTGCGCTAGGGCTGTGCATATTTTTTTTCTCCCGGATTTTTGTCGGTCGAATTATCCGCGACGGAAGCAATTGCATCACCGGATGAAATATTTTTCACCTCTCACCTTTCCCTCTCTCTCTCTCTCTCTCTCTCTCTCTCTCTCTCTTTCTCTCTCTCTCTTTCTCTCTCTCTTTCATTTCTGTGGGAACGGATGCAAAAAAATATTTCGTGAAAATGGTGGAAGAGACAACTCTTTCTCCGGATGTACAGGTATTTTTTTCGAAAAAAAAAAAGAAAGGGGGTGAAAGAAACAGCAGCGTGATTACGCTGAATGTACACTGTCAGCTATCGAGAGAGTTTGAGCGGCAGGAGCAACTGCCATTGGAATTGCGTGCGTTTCGCCGCTACAGGTGAGAAAGGAAAATCAGCAGAATAGAATTCGAGAGGGCGAGCTTGTACGTAAGGGCGTTACGCGAAATGGGTAACGTGAGCTCGCACGTTACATTTGCAAGAGTCGCAATTTTCCGAAATCGCGGCGTCAAGCTTTACGCTGCTCGCGAGCAAATTCTAAATTAGAAAGTAAACGACGTTTCGCCGTTGATAAATTTAGGTATCCCGTTAACTGCTTACCAAACAGTTAATGTCGACACCGAAAGTGGGATATTTATATTTTGCGAAGTCAAGAAAAATTTAATTTTTACAAAGGTTGATTCTTTACTTGGT
Source organism: Wasmannia auropunctata (assembly GCF_000956235.1). Lineage (NCBI taxonomy): Eukaryota > Metazoa > Arthropoda > Insecta > Hymenoptera > Formicidae > Wasmannia > Wasmannia auropunctata. Next base: position 3,057,647 of record NW_012026789.1, on the reverse strand, counting down.
TCCATGCGTATGGAACGAATTTAAAAGTAAATATCCATTTTTTTCTTTAAATTTTAAAATTTTATTTGATTCATGCTGAACTAAACTACTTAGTACATCTCAGGGTCAATTTAATATCAGTTTGAAGTACTTAGAACCAGGTTGCACGGTCTGGATTATCCAAAGTCTGGATTACCCTCAATTAGCGATCTGTAGTTTCCCCACACTTCTCTCAGCTCAACATAAATAGAGAAGCAGAATATTATAGAACAGATTATTTTACTAACGTTTTCAAACGAATTTCAAAGGAAATATTGTTTGATTTATTTTCTATATTCGCCCCATATTTATCTTATATTCATATTATATATGAATATAAGATAAATTTGCCATTCAAAAACTATTGAATCCGTAACACTTTTGCAGTGCTTTTTTACTTGGCATTCTCCGTCACAATTTTCTCTACAAAAGGGTGGACACGTATAGTACGGTCCCTAAAGTAAAAAATAAAGAAAGGAGAGAAAGTTGTGAGCACGGTTCTCTCGTGATTTATTGATGGTTTCAATGTATTGATGATTGTGTTTGAAGGTGACGAGGAAAAATCCGCGGACGAATGAGAAGAATTTGTGGAGGAAAAGTTCGACGATGAGAGTTTGAGTCGCGGAAAGTGCTTCCAAGAGTGCCTGGTCCTGGCTCGCGCTTTTCGTCGACGGCGAGGGAGCGGAAGACGACGACGGGTGTTGTAAAAAGGAGAAGAAGAGTGGGGCAAGTGTGTCGCTGACACGAGTTGACGCGACGCGACGTGACGTGACGTGACGTGACGTGACGTCGGGGCGTCGAGATGCTTCGAGATGAGATGGCCACCCCCCTTGGATCCCTCGCGTCTCTTCTCACGCTTCTACTCTATGCTTGCGGTAGCTGCCATGCCAGGATAACCAATCAGGAAATCGGTGAGTGCTAGTTTAAATAATCTATAGCCGTTTGAGCATGGAACGCGAAGAACGTTTAATGGTTGTTAAAGTTGAATAAACATTTCATATTTTGCAAAAAGGCCGGGATATTATGCGTTGGAGTAAGAGAGAGGATTAAAATTAAACAATTAAAATTAAATCTTAAAACAGAATGTAATTGAACGTGTAAAGAAATTTGTATACATTCAATGTGTACAAATGTAATACAATTAAATCTTTCAGTTAGCAATTCGTGATATGTCTATTTTCTAGAAAGTAAAGTGTTACAACAGATGTAAACAACAGATTCATTTTATATTAATGTGTATTATACCAGAATAGTTAACAGCAACAATAGTAGAAACGAATGAGCTTAATTGACATTGCGATGTCGATGCACTTCGTCGCAATTGCTAAATAAAACTGATAACTCCGCTAAAACAGAGTCATGCTAAACTGTTTACTGCTGATATATCTCATTTCGAATAATTGTCTTGATTATTCCAACACTATCATGACCAATAAACGTCCAACAAGTTCTTTGAACTCGACAATTCTTGAGGAAAACGGGGAACTTATGACTTTCCGTTAATATTACCGATGTGGTACGAAGGAGTTAACGTGCGGAGCGTAACCGCGGCAGAAAACAGTTTTCAGTAAAAGCTCGGCGTACGCAGTTTGGAAAACAGACGAATATCGCACGCTCGCGGAGCACACTTTTTTTCCAATATGTAGCGGTAATATAAATATGATCGGTTGTTACATCATATCGGTGCAGGTAGACACGAGATTGGATTTGTGGTACGACTACATGCACTTCCGAAGAGTTAAATAACGGAGAATACAGTTTATATTTCATGCATGTTTTTATTGATTGGTACTTTATGCGAGATCTATACGAATGTTATAGCATTTGCGAACGCTATACAATCGCAATTATATAATTCTGATGTGGTAATATTAGTATATTTATAAAAAAAACTTGTAAGATACACGGGGGGCAAATCAATAACCCCGCGTGCACAGTCTTCAAAATAAAATTACGTAAAAAGTAAATCGGTATTGTATCGTTTACGTAACTTATATCACGAGATAGAATTTCGAGATGCAAGTTTACTAAACATCGTGCTTTAAAGGAGTAAATATCGATCGTTGAATACGTGATCGTTTTAACACAATTGAGTCTCGCTGTGTATCGTGCGCATTGAGTAAATCTATCAGTCTTGTTAATAGATAGTACTGATGGAGAATTATTACTCCGCTAGTTGTTACGCGCAGTTCGAAAACAGTATTATGGAACTTAATCTGTCTATCGTTTCCGACACTTATACCACTACTCTCTTGATAGTATTAAGCTAATTCGCAATTTTATAAATGATCCATAAATGATTAGCCACAATTTTCCTTTTGCATTTTTAACGATGAATAATTAAAAAATATAAATATGTATGTATATTTAATTAGGTATACCGAAATATACATACAAACAAAGCAATTTATGTTGCGTTTCATAATAGCATAGTTTAAAAATTTTTTTTAAATATACTCGACTTTATTTAGTCGTGCGGCAAAAAATATGAATAAAAGTTCTTGATTGTAATTTTGATTTTGCGTGAATTACTTTTTTTTACTGTTGTTGCGAGGACTACTACGAGAATCTTCGATAAAAATTTTCGAATAGTGAATATTTTTAAACGTAAGCATTGAAACATCTAAATCTCACTTAGAAATTTGACTTTATCTTAAAATAATAGAGTTGTATAGGATGCACAATCTTATATCACTGTTTGTCTTAAATAGATTACCACGTACGACTGTGGAAATTGAGATGAAATGAAACTTAGAAATGTACTTAAGGGAGGGTCGAGAGAGTTGGGGGATAATTAAAAAATATCTACATACATATTTCATAATTCTTACTTTCTTTACATGGATGAGTAAGAAGGCACGTGCCTGGGCTCTTTGCGAGTCGGACATTATTCCAATTTTCGCGAGGCAACGTCGCTTTGTGTACACGCGGACAAAGCGACGTATACTTTTGTTGGTAACGTGGCAATTGAATCACCCGGTGACAAAAGCCACTGGGTATTCCGGCCGCGTAATTTCGTCCCTCGGGCGTGAAAATGAGGGGTTTTTAACCCATTTTACACACCGCGGCTTTAACGAGATCGCCATGTCGCCGTTATTTCGTGGACCATCAAGGCCGGGCGCCACGCTGCATGCGAAAAGAAAATGCGCGTCGGACTCTGCTGTAACTCCCCTCCTACAGTGAAATTACATTGTCACTCCTCGAGACACAGCTCCGTATTTCTTGCTAATAAATCACTGTTGAAATTGAGATTATTATAAATGGACTGATTAGGTTTATTATCACTAGATTGTACTTTTGATATAATCGAGAAAAAATTAAGTATTCATAATTTATTTCGTGATTTCTTTCTTCAAAGTTGACATAAGCAAATATGAAATATGCATTTCACAAAATCAAATGTCTTAGGATTTGTAATAGTTTAATAATTCTTAATTCTTCATTTAAAATAATTTCCAATTCTTCATTATAACATTTTACAAATTTAAATTGAAGTATATTGTTATATGAAAAAGAGGGATTTCAGTATTGCTACATATAATTATACAGTTTATTTTAATTCAATATTTTAGTTTTTTATTTTTAGTACTTTCCAACAGTAATAAAATTGCCAATTTTACGAATTGCTGTCCTAATAGTTGAATCGCTCCAAATCATTACAAGTTAATTTCTCAGGCGACTTTGCGTTTAAAGCTCAACGTGATTGCAACGTCAGCAAACGACTTGGACGCAGTCAGATTCGTTTCGCGTTTAAATATTTACCGTCCGATCGGGAATCTCTATCAGAGAGAGACCCGTAGCCCCTCTCACAACAACAACAACAACAAAAACAGCAACAAAATAACCGAAGCGAAATCGGAGTGTAGTCAAGTAATTTTACTCGTACTTGGCCCTACTATTAAACGACGTCGAGTGTGTGTTATTTAATGTTGAACGCGAAACGGAAGTAATTACGGCTACTCAAAGCGTAAAGTAAGAGGACGTCGTGAGGGTTTGCAAAGCTCCAACAGTTAATTAAAGCCATTTGATTCCAAACATTTCGATAATTGATTAAAATTGCGAATAACAGAGCAAATTGTGGCTGGCAAATGTGACTTGGCTCTGTCGCGGTAAAACTTTGACATTGCGGTAAGCGTTAACATTGAATTTGCCTTTTTTTGAAGAAATAATAAAATGAAGAGCGTAAAAGTCAAGTTTTTTTTATAGATGATAAAAAAATATGACTTTTGTGCAAATTTTTATAAATCTAAAATTAGACATTTGAATAACTTTATACATTTACTATTAATATTGAAAGAACATCGAAATTGAAAATTTTTGATCTTTAGGTTGCTTTAATTTCAATATCTTTGCAAGGGCTCGCAAAGTATTATACTATAGCTCTCGTCGCGACTCTGAAATGAATTTATTCATACGTTTCTAAAACTGCACGAAGTCTTTTCGTATTTCATCAAAGTTTCTTCTTTTGTTACGCACACGTATTACCTCACGTTTAGAGAATTCTGAGTCGCAAATTACTTGACTGCCGAATACGTTGACAGCAAAGCGGCATCGTTTCTGATAGTAATTTTTTAATTGCGGAACAAAAGAGGAAAGTTTATGCACTTATATAAAGCAGGTTAGAATAGAAATAGAAAAGAGTTGAGGGAATTTTGAAATCATCATAAAACTTCGAAAATGAATGTGTTCAATCTAAATGTTCTAAATATATCAAACTAAATTCTGAAATATTGATTGTATTTAATTGTGACCTTGCATGGTGTAGTGCGTTACCCGTAACTTGTAAATATTTTTTAACTTTCCTCAAAACATTTTTATGTATATTTATGAGTTTAAAAATATTTTAACGTGCATAAAATTTAGATAAATTATTATAAGATTAATAATGTTTTACATATAAAATTGTAATAATCTTAATTATTATCGTTCCAAACTTTAAAATATTAAAACATTTTAACTTTAATTACAATGTTTATTCATTAAACAAATTTTTTAATTTTGGAAGTAGCATGTTTATGTCCAACATGTTTATGTTTTAAAATTTTTAAAAATTTCAATCAATTAGTACAATATTTTCGGATATTTTTTTGTTTCAAATATTGATATTAGTAACTGACAACTTGAAAAAAAGATATAAACACAAGAAACTTGAAAAATTGACTCCCATGTCATCTCGATAAGGACATTGTTATTTGCCAATCTGACTTTTTGTCACGATCTCGCCGCCTGAAGGTTGAATTTGTCGACATTCAGTGCTTGCGCAGTTTTTCCGCATTTTCCTCGTGAAACGCGCGTCAAGATGCATTAGACGTCGCTACGTCGGATTCTTCGGGAAAGTTTTCGAGCGAGGCGTTTCCGTGGGGAATGCGAGGACGCGTCAACCAAATGAGATACGTCGTCCCCGCGTTTTTCTTTTTAAATTGAGGCAGCTGAGTTAATTTGTATACCAGCATCACGGTACTTTTAATACATATTTCATGAACCGGAAGAGCAGACCAGTAGTAGTACGAACGGATTATTTCGAATAGGATTTAAGCAAAGGATTCCCGATGAGAGATAAATGAATAGGTGGAAAATGGAACATAAAGAAACTCTAAGGTTTTTAGAAATTTCAAGCTCCAAACTTTTTGAAGCGAATTTTAAAGCGAATGGACGTTTTCAAAGATTTAGAATTTCAAATTTGCAGTACTACAAACAAAGTCGGTAAGCTTAGAAGTCTAAAATAGAAGGACTATGTAAACTGAGAATAGCAAATTAAATTTGAATATTTATAAAGCTCTTTTTTCTGGATACTTATAGAAAATAAATTTTTTAAGATTTTACTTATATGCATTTTATATTATATGTTTTTAAAAATTGCAATAATTTAATAACGAATAATGAACTGAAATAATAAAGTTCTAAAATTCTGCGGTTAAAATTCTTTCATATATATATTTCCATGTTTTTGCCAAATAGTCATATGTGAGGTGAATTATATGAGCAGTACACGAAGAATTACAGACATGAAATGAAATCTCGACGGCACAGCAGATTTAATTAATTCTTAGATTAGTAGGTCAGCTTATACGGAAGTAAAATACATGTCTCGTTTTACGTTTAGCAAAAACTTGTTGTTTGAATGTGACTTCGCTTGTTTGGCAACCGCGGAATTTGGCATTATACACTGCATAACATATTTTCCATTAGTCCGCGCAAATTTATTTTCCTGTATAGCGAAGTACACGCATTTCGACGTAAATTATTGTCATATTAATATTTTATGTATTTAGTATATCGCAAATTTATATTGATCATTAATTGAAATATCTCAATGAATGTAACGTTCATATATAAATATGCGAAGAGGAAATAATATGGAAAGAGGAAACTGTAAAAACTCTATCTCCTTCCAATCTTTTTATGAGCTTCAAATATATTATAGGATAAGCGGAAATAAGAGAGATACGTTTTACATATATGCTCATTTGCAGATTTACTGAGTAAAACGTTATTTCGGAGCTTACCGAAATTTTTTGAAAGTTTTACAATATTAAAATCGCTTCGTATATAATTACGAGATATACTTCCAATATTTTTTTAACAAAAATTTTTTTGAACCACCTTTACTTATATTACATGCATGGTTTCGATGATATTCGATTAAAAAGAATCAGATATTTAAGTTAAACCGTTTTAAAGAAGTGTATTTTTTTTTCTCTTATTTTGAATTGATTCATGACATGAAGTTTATAAAAATCAGGGATGAACTGCAGATTCGAGATTGTTTTCTACTGAAAGACGAGAAAACTGGATCGTTTGAATAACAAGATATTTAATGTGTATGCATCAAGACAGCGATTAATATACGCGGGTATCAATCATTCGCGAACGACTTGATTTGCACGATGTATAACGTAAGTAAAATCGTGCTGGTATACGGTTCGTTGATTCGCGCCGATGAGACCGTTGGGAACGATGAAAAGTCGCGAGAAAATCGAGGTGCACGGAGTGCCAACACGCCGGTGAAAAGAGCAGAGAGGAAAGTTGGGATAGGAGCATCAGCTCGATGCGGCTAACGTTTGTTTACGCGCGGAAGCTTTCGCGACAGAACGAGCCTTTTTGCCGTTCGCTATAGGTGTACCGAGTGTGAATGTAACGTGTTACGTTAAATTTCAAAGGGAAAGGAATTAGTGGATTACCTCTTCTTGACGTGCATTATTGTGGTTCGACAAATCTTTGTTTCTAACTACGTTTCGCCGTAAGTTGATCTACATAGGTACTAAAATTCAATTTAATAATTTAGCTCTGTAATATTCTATTCTGAGATACCTCTCAAATATGATTTTTTCTCAAATATTATTTTTTGATCGACTAAAAGTTGCTTTTTTTTTACGAGAAAAATCATTACTTGTTGTACAATTTTTATTATTCTTGCGGCTAATATTAAAAATTACGAATTCTGTTTAAAATTATGAAATATCTTAGAAGCTATTTTGTGGATACTTGTATAAATCACATGAAAGTAAAGCAAAATTGTTACAGAGTAGTTTGTAAAATTTTTGGGAGATCGTATCGTATGACAGAGCAATAAAGAAGATATGGTATGGGATAAGTTATGGAACGAACTTGCGGCGTAAACGAGGATATGGCTCCACTGCGCCTAGTTTCAGCGTACTGTTTGAACGGTTAATGTCATAGAGTATACATCACAAAAGCGAAACGACCAATCATGGTTGCAGTTTACACAAGGCGTAGTTTTATAACTCGTAAACTGTTTTTCCCTTGACTATTCGCCAACCGTTGGCTAGAAAGATATTTCTGATCGATTTTACCATGATTCCACAACGCTTCGATTGCAAATTGTCGGATTTTTTATTTGTTATAAAGCAACCGTAAATCCTATATCTTTATCATACATCGACGAGGAAAGAACAGCTGAGATATTTCGATATTTCATCCGTGCAGCAATATTTTTTAAAATTTCCATTGAAATTGATGATAACTTCTTATAACTGAACAGATTGCGAAAAGAAACGGTTTTTAATTTTATTTAAACCAACAAAGGAAAATGTAATCTTTCTTAAAGAAATGTTTCCTTATTTTTATATGTCAGTGGAAAAATCAATACGGTCTTATTTGTTGATTTAGCTGAAAATTTAAACTCAGGAACAAAACAATAATCCCAATACCGTTATAATCCGAAAATACGCGCATAAATTGATTTGATCGCATTATATAGTTTATTAATGGTGTCGCGTGGCGACTAATTATGGTATTTCGATCTTCGTAATATCTCATGATAAATCTCGCGCGACTATAAATTCTCCAATTTGTCCAATTGATGTATCCATGAGTAATCATTGAACAGGTTAATGAGTTTCTTCATACAGCAATTGTCAAATGAAATGATAATAATGCGACTTTGCGCATGCATATCAGCATGCACCGCGTGCACATTTTCATATCATTTTTACGTAAAAAATTACGTACGTTCATTTGAAGACTTTTAGTTTATTTCTCGCGCAGAGGAAACGCAATAAAACATGTGAGATGTAATATCTAACGTTTCGCGTAATAGTGGCTAAAATTCACAATGCACGCGCAACTGCGATGAGCTAAATATTTCACAGGCACAATAATTTCCAGTTAAAAATGGTCAAGAGCATTTCGGAAGAGAATTTTGGAAATGCCACTGAAGTCCTTAAAATGTTGGCTTTTATTTAGCTTTTACGGCGGAAAAGAATTGAATGGTTACGCTCGCGCGAATCGTACGAGCAAGCGACAGGAATTTTGGCGCCGCAACGGAATCGCCGTCGCTGCTGGCCGCCCGCTGTTCGCGCAGCGTGCAGTCCACAAAATAAAACCAAAAGTAACATTTAGAATGCAAATAAAATGCTTTTAATTACCGCGAATGCGCGGCGGCGGTGGCGGCGCCACCGATCAATTATTTCGCGTTGCAGTTTTACTGCAAAACGAGCATTGCATCGCGCATATCACCGTTAAAGCCCGTAGTCGTCGCGCGCATTCCGATCGATCATAAAGATTTCAATTCGCGGGTCGTGTGTACATTCTCTCAATTACAATTAGTCAACATTTGTAATAACAATACGCCGCGCGTTTATCGAATTCCTCTCGCGGCGGTATGCCGTGCCGCATCGGGAGAGCTTTTTCCTTTTCGGAGGTGTGCACTTGAGGCTATTCCGGGAGGTAATTATTTCGCGTCGCGTATGTACATTTACTCGACAATTCTCTCTCTCTCTCTCTCTCTCTCGCTCTCTCTCGCGAGTTGTAATGGAATCTTCATTCGACGTCACAGCTTTTTAGTGCCACTAATTTTCCGCGTAAGCGTATTCGAGTCCGCGCGCGAAATTGCTTAACATTTCATAAAGGAACGTCATAAACTCGAGTTGCTTGTCTCTGAGTAAAGCTGAGTAATGCGATGTCGTCAATCGCATAATCATATAACCGTGCAGCCAAATAATAATCTATATAGTTATTTATATCATAAAGGTTCAAAACACTTGAATTTGATGTATTGAATATTCTAAATGTTACCTCACAGATTTTTTTTCTAGATATGGAATTTTTATTAAATTATTGATTGATAAAATAACATTCTCAATCATACAAACAGTTTCATTTTGGACTGGAAATTTTATCTCGCTAGGTGTATATACTATTACATCCGGTATTATTAAACAAAATTGAAAAACAAATTAAAAATAGCCAATAAGACGAATTAAATCATTAGGATTTATAATTATTCGCATTATTATTTGTGTTTAATTTGATTTTTGAACTTTTTTATATTTTGATTTGATTAAATAAGTGAATATTATAGTATATACTGTAGTAATTGGTATTTCTTTGTTAGTACATATATTAATAGAGGATATATTAAAAATTTAATTTGTTTATCGCAGTCTGGGCCTGATAATTAACGAATGAGTTCATTTCAGAGCTGTCATAAGTATATTCGTTTGAAAATTCTCCGAGCGCATCGCAAGGTAGAAATATCGTTAAATATGTCTCACCCGCGTCCGCAAAAGAGTCTTCCCTCTTCGAAGATGCGTCGTCACAAAAGAGAGTCTCGTCAAGTGATTGCAGGTGCACCCGCGTTCTACTTCCTTTGATCTTTCGTATCTCCTTGTTGCAGCCACTATGGCATCCGTTTCGCGGTCTACTAAAATTCGATCGATTTTAAAGACGATTGCAGCATCTGTCTCCTCTCTCTCTCTCTCTTTCGCAATTAGTAAAGGCTTGCTTGTAACAATGGAGTAGCTTTAAAAGGTTTCTCTTGATACAATAATTCAACCTCGAAAAGATTTTAAACACCGCCACCTTTTCTGAAGCAAATATTGCGGAGATAACAGTGAAATTATACGTGATTGAAATTTTTTATTCCGTTTTTTGTAATATAATATGCGAAACAGTACGATGGCGCGGGTTACGAGCGGCTTTTCTGCGTATTTCCAAGGATAAAATTCGAAGTTACCTCCGTTTCTTTATTAGAAGAGATTAATTTTGGAGCGTAGCGCGGAAAGGGATAAGTACTAGTCGGAAATGGAATTGGGATTTATCCAGAATTACAACGTATTATTTTATGATGCAGTAATGTTCGCGGCGTTTCGCACGAAATTGATTTTCATTAATGGTACAAATGCCAACGTCAAAGCCCGATACATCATGCCGCAAAATGATACGAGGTGAAATTGTTGATGATTGACAATTAAAACTTTCTGTCTCATTAACTGTTAATGACAGGTACTAATGATTTGAATATCGAGTCGACTTTTCTATAACGAAAATTCAGTATTGAAATGTACGGGTTAATATCAATATAAAATATTAAAATTAATGTTTGTATAATTCGTGCGTATCTTTATTATTACAGAGAAATTTGCTTTATTCATTCTTCTATTTGCAATTTGTGCAATTGTTGTTGTTGAGTTTCAACATGCAATTTTGCACCTTTACGTAGCAACAAAATATGGAAATGCGCCGATGATAAATATCTTTTCGATCGTATATAGTAGAATCATACGGAATAATTTTGGCTGCCGAGTATTTCGGAATGTGGACAATGTCGTTTAATGCAATTTACGGCCCCTTTCTTCGAGTTCGACCTCTACATTAACCCTTGGACGCCGGACATACTTGCCATAGTTCGCAAATGGCAGAAACAGGTCAGACGCGACCCAATATGTCCGACAAGTTATCATTTCGGTTTTGTAATTGAATTCCCGCCCGATCTTCTTGCCAGTTAGAAATTTCTTGCCACAACAGAGTATTGTCACGATGAGCTTACGTAAAGAACGCAATTGTTTCCCTTTTTTAATTATTTATATATATACTGAAAAGTAATATTTTAATATCTTGAGAAGAGAATCTTCTCTTATATAATGATTAAAAAATTGCTAAGAAAAAAACATAGTCAGTTAACTTCGTTAAAATTGTCCATTGAAAGTAATGTTTTAATAAATATAAAATTTTAATGAGGGGCGTATATCTTTCTTTCCTGTAATAAAGAATACATTGCAGACACGTAAAAAATGACAACAATTGTCTCGTTAAAATCATCTATCGAATTACTTTTTTCAACGGCTGATTTGTGACGCAATTAATCTGTATGTTTACTGTATTGCGTTCTGTTTGTAAATGAAATTTACTTACGGTATTTAGTTTCTCGTTTCGAATTTGCACCAATCTTTTGTGCGGAAACCATTGTATTTTAAAATGAAATTATTTTGCAATCGTAACCTTTAACAGTTTTCATCGTTTTAATTTCTCTTTTTAATAACGCAACGCGTAATTGCACGCTCCAACATTTTATCGAGTTTACGAATTGTCTGATTGATTTTAGATATTTTATCTGTAAAATGGTGAATTCAAGAAGGATGGATCTAATTGTTATAAACCAAAGAAAAATTCCGATAGAGACGCGCCGATATTTCACCAAGGATTCTTCGCTTTTAAAAATATTACTTCGTCTTAAGCCCAACCTCGCAATTAGCCGCGGTTTCCAGCAACAATAGAGTGCGTTTATTGGATTCCTTTCGGGCGCAATCATTCGGTCTCAAAAAGATTTCAAGCCCGGCTTCCTTCCTGCGAACATTCCAAAGAATCGAAAGAACTATTGCGAGGCGGAAGATACGGCGGGGAAAGAGGATACGGTTTATTGTTCGGTTCAACGATAGGAGAGTTTAAATTAACTAATTAAACGTACAGACGTTAAAAAGAACAATGTTTTAGTGTAGAACGATAGTTATAGAAAGAATAGATATATGTATCAGCGATAGAGGCTACAGTGTTACTAATCAGAAGTTATATAGATCATCAAATACATAGACAAAATTCGGAAGCGGAAAAGAAGTGTAACAACGCTAATTTAAAATTATCTTTTGACAAAATGCAAACCGAAGATGTTCCCCCACTCCCGTGGGGACATACGCTCGACTCTTGCTGAAACCGAATCTCACGGGCGCGTCTAATTTAGTCGGGGTCCAGCATTTTCCGCTCTGTATAAGGATTTTCTCCCGACGCCCGCGATGCCAGCCAGCGTCGCACTGGATTATTGTGCGGACGGAACGAGTATTGCACTGCAAATGACAATTTGTTAGAGTTCTCTGGGGCTTCCGTTCCTCATCTTCTCTCTCTCTCTCTCTTTCTTTTGTTTTAATGTTTTGAAGAGAAAATATGTTTGAATATATTTCTATAAATTTCGCAGCTTTGGGAGCATGATTAACAAGTTCTACTGCAGGTTTGATATTTATAAACGTAATAATTATCGTACTTTTGTTATAAAACACCACGTAGTTCGATTATTCCAGTTCAATTAAACTGAATGACTCGCATAAAACTGCGTTATTATATTGCTTTATTGTTCATATTGCAGTATTTTTATATTAGCAATATACTTTTCAGCTCAATATCCTTATTTATTTTTTTTTTGCTTTTCTCCGATTACGAAAGTGTCTGTGATTAATGCGTAACGCCGCTAACAACAAATAAATTCTTTCGCGTATAAATTCTGCTCTCACTCCCTCGCCGGCTTTATCCACCCCGACTTCATTCGTTACGCGTGAAATCGAGCATAAGGATTCTTAATGTACTACCTTGACCAGTCGTTTCGTTTGCCGGATTAACCGAAGGTAACGCTCCTAGACAGCCGCCGGGATAGAATCGTACATTTTCGAACTTTCGCTCGCTTCCGTTCTTACGAAGTCAATAAATTTTGCGAAATAAGACTAGTAAATTTTCTAAAAAGACTATATCATCTCTTTAATTCAATTTAAAAATGTTATATTTGACGTTAATTAATACGAAAAATAAAGTGCAAGTCATATATTTGATTTTGCATGTAACAATATAAAGCGAGAATAAAACTCTTTATACATGCTTATTAACATTGTATTTAACAAACAACATAAAAATAGTAGCAATTTATGTGTGTCTAATAATATTAGTGTTATAATATAAAATATGAAGTTTTTAAGACTATTCTAAAAAGACTATTCTCGTTTCTACGTTTCAATACGTAGCGTTAAGTCGAAATTATAATTATATTCGTTTTTATTTAATGGGACATACAGGAACTATGGATTTAGCGTAAAAAAAAAAAAAGAAATCGTTCTGGCATGAAAATACACATTTCTTGAATTTTTTAAAATTCAAAATCAATTACTTATCATTTGTCGCTCGTGAAGATCCGCAAATATCTCCGAAATTCGAGAATTCGCTGCCATTACTTATCTAAAGTAAGAGAGTAATATCGTTTCAACCGAAAATCAAGTTTTGCTAGTAAATTAGGAGCCGCAGTATCGTCTAGCGCATTAACAAGCGCGAGATGGTATAGGATGGTATACACGTTCGTGCATGTGAGTTACGTACGTACGAGCGCGTTCGTGTGCCCGTGTAACCGTGTGAGCGCATATCCGGTGCAGGATGCGGAGTACATAAAGAGCAGAGGCATGATAATACACGGTATCTTAGAGAAGGGAGCCGCTGAGCTGCGCATACGAGCGAGCTGACCCCTTGTAGCAAACCGCGATTCCCGTTTCACCCTTCGACCTGTGCGCGCGCTAAGGTGTAATAATCTGAAAGGCCTTTCGCGGTACGTTACCCTCGCAGATAGGGACGAATCGGCGAGCCCCAAGAATTTTATTCCGCCCTCACCCTTTGATTGCGCCATTTTCTACAAAGATTAATATCCTCGTGAGTCTCTGGGTTCATAAATGTCGCGCTCGATCGCGATCCTGGATGAGATAACGACTCTGGGGATAAAGCGAGGGCCCTAAAATTGTTAGAAAATGGTCCTTTCTCTTTTCGAAGAAAAGACATTTACCAGAAGGTTCTAATTACTGTAGAGTTTATAATTGTAAGCAATTGCGAAACACTGACATTGAAATTGTACGTAAAAACCAAAACCAGATAGTAAATTTATTAAATAATTTAATTCTAAATTTATTAAAATTGTATTTTTCAACTTTTTTAAATTTCTTTCTCACGCTTCTCCCTCTTTCTTTTACATCAAGCAAATTGCTATTTTGTTACAACCACATTTCATTTAAATTACTTTGTGTTCAATTTGAATTTTTGTTGCTAAAAATAAGAACATAACATTACAATTCGTAAATATGCTTTTTTACTTAAACCAAATTATAAATATTATAATATTATTTAACAATTTGTCATGTGAAACTAATTAAAAGAGATACTAGCATTTGTAATGTTTATTTGTTCTTAAAATTAAATCTGTGAGTATCTTTTTTTTAACAATGTGTATAGTAATATATGCATTATATATATTTTACCGTTTTAAATTAACAGATAAGGATACGATCCGTAATATGTATATACTGTATCAATATCGGAATAATATTGTGCGATTAAAAAGACTCCGCAATTTCTCAGAGACCGTTTTTCGTTCACACCATTTATTCGCGGAATTGCAGGTGCTCGCGGGTGTAACTTTGCTAACTGGCGGCGAGTTATACAACGGTAGATCGATTCGTTGGTTGGAAATTTGAATGCGCTTTGTGGGTGCTTGTTGCCGGTCCTTTGTGCGGCTCGCAGTCGTATAACTTCGCTGCGCAAATAATTATTACATATCGCAACCGTTACGGCACGCCGGACAAACGCGAAGTCCCCGACACGCATGCTGAAATAAAATTTTGACGGCCATAGACTGCATCCTGCAATAACACAGATAATAATGCCGATCGCGTTTGCGTTCGCGTTTAATTCTTTAATTAACTGAAGCAAACGCGACTCGCTTTATTTATTGAGAGAATCAAAACATGTCAATAAATTGAAATGACGAATATCGAATGTCTCTCTAAAAAAAAACTCGTACGTTACTATACGTGTGGATGTAATAAATGAAGGAAAAGTGAAGGGTGTTCAGTTGACGCGCGTGTTTCGAATTTCACTCAAAAGGACGTCAAAAGAGCTCAAATTTCATGTTTCGACATTTTTTGTTTTACTATTAAATGTCGACAGTGGATTTTTGTTTTAATAGTTTCAGTAGGAAAGGATTTATAATTTGGAACTCGCTATGCAACTGTTTATGATGCTTATCCCTGCACGTGAGCTTGCTGTTTCGCGAATCGAGATATTACGATCTAGATTAAATTTTATTGTAAATGACATTTTTTTGCTGTTGTCGACATTTCGATGTAGCGATAACGAATGTAAAATAAAAAGTCGAACAAATAAATGGCTTCACATCCGGATTTGGAGATGAAAGCCATTTAACTACCGTTCAGTATTAAAAATGTATAAGTTTTTCTATTTTTATCTTTTTCTTCTTTTTTTTATTTTTATCTGTCTCGTGAATGTTATTATCAGACTTCTTTTGATGTATCGCGTTTATATTTTGCTCTCACGGAAAGAACGATTTTGTTGAAAGATCTAAAAATTTTGCCTAAAACAGATCTGAAAATAATTTTTTTTGAATCATCAAAATAATTTGTTGTAACATTAAAGCTGATAAGCAAAACTGATAAGCATTACTATAAAACATTTTTATATTCTAGCAATCACTTTAACTTTCGCACAAAATTATTTTGAATATTGAACAAAAATTATTTTCAGATCTGGATTCAGTAAAATTGTTCTTTCCGTGTTTACATGCGCGGAGTACTTATATTTTGACATCCCTCTCAAAGTGACAGTCTAATAGCTCTTTTCATGTAATACCTGTTAAAATTGCAAAATTTACTATATTTACTGTTAGAATTATATCATTTTATATTACTGAAGAAATTAATAAAGATATTTCGTTTTCATATAGTTATAGCTACAGTTACTATATATATATAGATCGCGGCTGCCAACCAGATATGCTTATTATGTGACTGGTTCTCGCAGTCAAAAGTTAAAGCGATAAATTCATTATCCTATTTTCACCGAATATAACATTTAAACGTTTGACATTATATACATATTATTCTCTGAATACTAAGTTATATATATCTAATTTATTAACTTGAACTAGTCTGTTTTTCATATTTATGTATATACATGTAAAACTTTGGATGCGCATCCAAAGTTTTAATTAATCTTGGTTATTTATCTGCGGAAATTGATTAATATTAAAAGGATTGGGGTTGACGGTCTAATTTAAAAAACTTTGACCTGTCATTTTGATGAGCACCGCAAAGAACCTGACATTTTAATAAATCAAAAGTCATAATCTCAATTTACTAGTAATCGAAAAATATCAAACAAACTTCTATGATTTCTATTACGAAAAACATCACAATCTTCTTAATAGTTTAATACTAAATCAATCAACTCCAGTGCTCATCATTCGCCTGTCAAAGGACCCTTTAATATACTTTTAACGTTCAGCGGATACGACAATTACGTTAAAAAAATTGTTATTTGCGACTAAACGCATCGAGGATGTTATCGAAAACAATTTCTTTTGGTGGGTGAACAGCAATGTAACGAGGGGCCGCTTATAGCTCGACCACCATTACGGAGATTGAATGCAACAACATCCCGGATTTAATTTGAGCGAGCACGAACTTTCACCGAGCACTGCGGATCTTTCTTCCGCGAAATTGAAAAGTCAGCCAACCAATGCGGTTCGGAACTTTGGCGGATTCGGCGGTTCTCTAATTATAGTGGTCGTTAGTCCCAGCGAATCCGACGTTGATTTCATTTCTAACTTTTGTCGCCGTACTTTTTTCGTATCTGACCTTATCCTCGGCCGCCCTTCAATCTTTCTCGTCGTGTCTTCATTTGAACTCCACGGAGTCTTCGCAGTGCTCGTCGTGCCAGCACGTATAAACCATATTTTCTATCTCTCGAGGATTTCTCTTGCAAGTCGCTACAAAGATTAAGCTCTTAAATTCTTGCTACACAATTTTTTTTTAATGAAGCACTCTTCACACACGATTGCTAGTGATTAAAACATCTTTTTAATAAGTAATGATTGCCTAATGTTATATCAATACCTTGATCAATACATATAATATCGTTTCGAATTATTTTAAAAACATTATGCTCGGAACAAATATTTTATACGAAATATATTTTTAACGAGACAAAAATTTATTTAATACATTTATTATATAAATCTTATAAACTGTGCAAAAAAATATATAATAACTTTATTGATATAATATATATTGGTAAAATTATGCTTATATACTCGTAGAAATAAAACTTAAGGCAAAAGGAAAGAATAAAATAAGAAATATTGATTTATGATTGATTTAATTGATTTGTGTGTGTGTGTGTGTGTGTGTGTGTGTGTGTGTGTGTGTGTATGTGCGCGCGCGCGCGTGCGCGCGCACATTGTAATTATAAAGTAAATTCTGGAGCACATGTTATGTCCATCAAAATATGAAAAGAAAACAAAATGTTTAAAATTGAAATGTTTTTATGATAAAAATTGAGAAAATCAGAAGTAATATTGTACGATCTTTTAATTGAATTGCGCGATTATAATTAAGCTACATTATTCAACATATAATTTAATCAATAAAATTTGACACGAAAAGCTTTTATTTTAAGAGAAAGAGGGATAAAGTAAAAATAACATAAAAAATAAGACATAAAATATGTAAATGGTTTACTACTTTAATTAAATTATTCGATTATAATTAAACAATTGTTGAAAATGTAGTTTAGCCGATAAAATATGATAGAAACTATAAAAATAAAAGTTGAAGGTAAAATAAGAAACAAAATCGCTCGCGTCATTTTAATTAAAACACGTGATTGCGGCTAGATTAAATTCTTGAACATTTTTTATTGATATACAGGCGTAATAGCTTACGCAAACAGGGGAGCATTCATTAAAGCGCGTAAGTTCTAATTACCGTGAAATAATGTATTGAACTGAAAAAAAAAAAAAAGAAGGTTCGTTTGTTTCGACACGGTTTTCTCGTTCTACTGGCAGGCGCATCACACTCGACGCGCGATAAATCCACATTTAATTTAAATATAGATTGAAGTAATTTCCAGCGGTCGCCGCCGCGGTCACGGCGGGGTATCGACGTTGGCGAACGGGACATTTTTCGACGGTAAACGCGCGCGCGATCCTGGGTAGGGCGGCAACGGACCTGGGAAGTTGGAATTCGATGTCCCCGTAACGTACGGCAAGTTTCGGCAACGAGTTAAATACACTTTCGCAATAGTTTACCGTGCGCCACTGCCGCCGCTGGCTGGCTGCGCGTTCGCGATGCATCGCTGCTATGCATGCAACGCGCAATGCATCGCG
>NW_012026789.1:3011882-3038891 GCF_000956235.1 Wasmannia auropunctata | reverse complement strand
GGGGGGAGGGGAGGGGAAGCGTCTCCGTGACGGTATGTGCTCCGCGAGAGTAAGCCGAAAACTTCCACCGCCTAAAGATTTCCAGGGGGAGGCCTCCGGGCGAACTTTATCCTTCAAGCGCGCCTCCGCGCGACAGTCGAACCTCGATTCTACCGGCGGCGTTAAAACCACACGCCCTGGCAGCGTGCAGCTTCCTTTCTCGTTTCGCGATCAGCTACGAGAGTTATCTTGAAGTCTTCTTTCGGTCGTCTCCTTGACAGTGATACCTAGGTATGTCCCCTGCGAGCAGACGTGTCGGGAAAACCAAAACTAAAAATCCGATACGCGATGCATTCTTTATATTATTGTAAATTGAAAAGTATATGATATACAAACTGTTTGATTGAGAATATACAGAATTTTAAATATGAAGAAATTTAATGTAAATAATTATTTTAGAAGCAAAAATGTATTATGATTTGCCTGACGGTTTGTATGTACGTGTTCGCAAGTTTAAGTGAAGAATCTTCGAAACGTTTAACACAGCAAGAAATGGATTCTATATCGAAATGCATGTACGAAGTCGGTGTAATGAAAATGAGTTTTGCCTTAGCCAACCGCAAAGCCAGGATTACATCCGAGTAAAGTTTTGTTAAGTGTTTGGTGAGATTATCGAGAAATATCTTTATCACGAACTGTATCCAACAAACAAAAGAACGGTGAATTTGAACAAACATGTTGCTTAATTAGAAAAATTGAGGAATACAATTGTACAAAAACAATTAACATTAATCAGGATTAAAAGGATATTGATTATTGTCCGCCATGATAATGCTTGATTACATGTTCGAAAGTGGGAAAAGCAAAAAAATAGTTGAATGATAAAAATGATTTTATATGCTGATATTCGCGTTTTATAAATATACTTTTATTAAAAATTTGAAATTATTAATTAAAAATTTCTAAAATAAAAGCGTACAAAAATAATTAGTAATATTGTTCAAAGCAACAGTTAGGTCATATCTTTTCTCGAAGTAAAAAAAATTACATAAAAAATTTTTAATTATTTTTACATGTATAAAAATGATGATTTTTAATTTTGTACTTTATGGCGCAGATCTAATACAATGTAAAAATTACGTGTGGATTTGAATGACTGGAAAATCGATGGCAAAGTTGTCATTATGCTGATAGCATTCAATTGGGCAAAGCATTACGTATAAAGCCAATTAATTCCGGAATGTCGATTTTCATGCGAGAGTTTCTCTATGTCGCAAAACTCGTCAGTGTTAATTGCGGCAATAAATTAATTTCTAGTAGTTTGCTGTTCATTCAAAATGAGAAGCTCGTCAATGAACTTTGCGAAGTCACGTATACGCGGGATAGGAAGGACTTTATCTCAACATTGCTTAGAACTCAACGCGTATTCATTTTATAAGTTTCTATGAGATTGGCGAGTTTTTAATTGTATTAAGCATCATCACAGTAATAATGTGTGTGCTCTGACATCTTACAATTAGTAACGTTAGTGACAGTAGAAAAGAAGATGCCGAGTGAAATATTCGGTCTCTCACGTTTTATATAAATCATGAATTTTATTAATTGTAGAAAACACATACAATAACCTTATGATATTTCATTCTTTAACAAGCGAAATTGATATAGCTTTTCAATTTCGATCTGTTCAAAATGGCAAGATGATTGAAACATGAAGGATGAACGATAAATTGTTCTTCGACTGCTTTATGACGTGATATAATTGTCTCTGCTGTAAGAAGGTGACATCGATTTAGAAACAATTGGAAATGTCAGATGTCGAGGAATAAAAAAAGAAGAATCGAGATAATGCTGGTCGACAGCACCGCTTTATCGATTCTTAGTGTCATTATCCACTAGCAAGCTTGGAACAAGAAATATAAAAGTATTATGACAGATTTGTATTTTATTGAAGACACATGTCTATCAGGATTACGGAAAATTTTATAATAAATAAAAAAACACAACGTAGACACGTTAAATCACAAATAAGCTATTTATATTCAGAAACAAATTTGTCAGTATTCATTAATAAATGATGATGTGAAAATTAACAATGAAATTAAAATTCCATCGATAACTGAGACCAAATACTAAAAAAAATTGTTAAAACGGTTACTGTTTCTTGTACTTTATGCAATAAAATGTTTTTATAATATCAAGTAATTTAATATTCTTTATGTTACGATAAACTCAAATACTGACTAGGATTAATCGAAGTGTCGTTTTTTATATCTTTTAAATGTTGTTTGGTGCGAAGCATATTATTTGGAATAATTTTGTTGTTGTTTTAAACATGTATTTGTGTGACTAACCAATGTTTACAAAGTATCTAAAAAATGTTTGGTACGAGAAGCAACGCGTTCTAGAATTAGATCGAACAAACAAATATTCCTGTACATCATAAATGTTATTTTTAAGGCAACACAATTTTTCGTTCGTTAGCGGGTGTAATTTGTTCTGGTAACAATCAAGAATTCCGAGAATTTCGCGATGCGCAGTTTGCCATGCATTTTCGACCATTGTTATGATGATACGAGCTGGCAGAGAACCACGATGCGAGAGGGCAAATTGCAAGAAAAAGAGACACACGACGAGACGTTATTGGCGAATGGAATCAGTTGAGTGGCTTTATCAGGTCCTCATCGATCTTGGTACCGCATCAATGACCGCAGTAAAGAGATCAAAACAAAAGAAAAAAAAAACAGGAAGAGCAAATATTTAAGCTCGAGAAGAAACCACTGTTGATCTCTCGATGCAGAAATTGTCGATTGCATGGTTTATCGGTAGATTGATTCAGAATTCAGTAAATAAATTTTGTAATATGTTGCAAAAGCGCTACTCTCTCGTCGTATTAATGGGAGCATTTATTTCACGAACTTTCCTTAACATTACATCGGACTCTGAAATCGTAGAGTAGTGTTAGAAGCATTTCCGAAGTCTTTACAAATTTACTGCAATTTGAAATGTAGTAAATATTTCATAAAGCATACTTTTGTAACGGAATGTCTGCTTCAGCGTAATGTATAACATTTAACTATTAAGAAACGTCTACTTTATGAGTTGCCTCATCAAATTGAAACTTTTTGAACACGATATTTCATATGCAATGATCTAATATAGGTACTGGTTTTCTCGCCTGTCAATATTTATTCGATGAAGTAAAGGTAAAGAAAGAAATTTTATTGCGATAAGAGCAATTAATAACTAATTTTTCAATAAAGTTTGTACCTTTATACTCGCACGCAAAACTACGTGTGTTAATAATTTAATAACGTAAAAGCGTAGAGAATTAAAATAATAGATCTCTCTCTCTCTCTCTTTTTTTCGTTTTTGAAAAGAAATAATTTGGAATATGACAGGCCTTGTACCGCTCGTTCTCCCGATTAATTTCATATTTTAAATTACCACTGTAACCCTGTAGCGCTAATCGTTTGTAATTTGAAAAACCGTCTGTTGCCATTATAAATCGTATTCTGGATTGGACATGGATGGTCGAGGAGATGCATTGGCGCCTGTAACGTCGATATCGAGGCCGTTGTAAGCGGTGATATAGTGTTGTAACATCGACCGCAGAACCGCATCGAAACCCATAATGAACGTCTAATCGCATTGCTATATGCTAATGGACTCTTGTATTTCGATAAAAAGAATTTAAATCCTACGAGAAAGTCGTAGAAGTCGTGTATGGAGAGCTCATGTATAAATTAATCATGATATGCGTTTTTCTCCTATATATACATATTATAAATATTATTATATAATTTTCTTTGTTGAGAATAAAAATAGATGATAAAAATAGATGATAGGTATAATATTGTGCTTGATATTATTTAATCCCCAATTAACATTGGGGGTTAAACTGATATAAAAATTATAAAGGATATCTCTCTCTCTCTCCCTATAATAGACAGACATCCACAACGCATCATATGTATAAAAGAATTAAACCCATTAAAAGTTTCGGCATTACAAATAAACACTCTAAATGAATTTTTTCAGCTTATTTTTGATTCGGCAAATATTTCGCTCTTTTATATCTATAAAAAAAATTAATCTGCTATCTGACAACTTGTGCATATATACGTGACAGTGATAAAAGCATCATCGATTGAACGAGAATTGAACGTTAATACTGCTTTTGTATAGTTGCAGCAATTGCCGTTACACATAAATACAAATAAATCTTTAGATTTATACATTTTGTTAACTTAAGTTTTGTTAACTTAAGTTGAACTTAAGTTTAGCTCAACATGAGAATGTAAGTTTTCATTGAAAATATTAAGATTAATTAAAAAATAAAAAGATTCTATTATTGAATCGTGCCCCAAAAACGCATTTCGGTTTTTACATGACACGTAGCGAGAAAAAAGAACTATTCTTCAAAAGCGGATCGTCCATTGCTGTTGCATTTTGCAATAAACTCGTAAAAAATTTTCGAGCAGCGCTACGATTTTATGTTTTTTCTACTGCGAGAGATAGAGATCGATATATTCGTATCTTTTTTTTTCATATATATTCTTGTTTCGGGAGTCGGATCTCATCGGAACTGTAGGTTTATGAAGAAAGCGAGAAATGACCAACAAAATATTTATATTGAAAATATGAGAAATATCGACGGGTGTCGGAATGCAGGGAAAACAGGAATCCAGGGATTACTCGAGGCTGCTTTACGGTGTAAATATCTATATATATAACTTTATTACTGAAAAGATTGATTTTCAAATCACGCGTTGTATGACAAATATTTTTCAAGTCGTTTGCCCGTTAAATATTCTGGTAGTCAAAGATCGGATTTATCCCGCTCGAATATTCTCGCGGAAATGCGCCGGTAAATATTCGCGTGCGCAAACAGGTAAGAAAACGGCGGAAAGAGGACAGGGGCGGGGAGGGGGGGGGGCGGGAGTTACAGGAAATTCTGCTCTGCATTCATAATTTTCCTGAAATTAAGACCGCGTCGCGACAGTCGCGTCTCAAATTGTCAAGATTCTTCTACGTGCTGCTCTTTAATCACGCCTGAGCGGAGATGCTAGCGGGAATCCTATTGCGCTGCCGTAACAATGGCGCAGAGTGATAATAATAAATATTCCGGGAGATATCGTGTGCGCGCGCGCGTTATCCGCCGAGTTACGAAGCGCAATTTTTTATTTTAATTACGGGAACAAGCGTTACCGCCCGCTGGGTTTCATTAGAAATTCGCTCCATTAAACCGATCGTGCGCGCGCTTCCTTTCTAGGACCAAGTTTTAGTTGTGCACGCTCGGTCGTTCTGTAAATTACTAATAACAACTGCTTGAATAATATGTGAACTATATATGTATGTATAATATATATATATATTCATTTTTTTATTATTTATTTATATTTTATTTACAACATTGATCATTTCATCTTAATAAATTTGAACCGATAATCATAAAATCTATCTTGATGGTGATATAGTTTGAAATATTTTTTTTTGTATATAACAAAGGTATAGCGTAAGATATGATTTGTTGTTAAATTAAATTTTTACGACCTCTTAGTAGAAATCATGATAGGATCGATCGCATGAGTGCCAGATACAAGAAAATGGAGACAATGCAGCTTGAAATCCGCGCATCTTGATTCGGTGCAAACATCGTGGCCTTTCTGTCGTTACATACCGCGTAACCCATTTATATCGCGCCGACGTTCACTCGACGTGGCCGAAACAATTCGTTACACTTGAAATCAATTAGCGCGAAGTGCTAGTAAGTGGGTGAAAGGTCTTACGGCTTCGAAGCAGCAGAGAGAAACGGGAAAGAAAGAAAGAGAGAGAGAGAGAAAGAAAGAGAGAGAAAGAGAGAGAAAGAAGGACGCCGAGTCGCTGCAGTTTGAGAAATGACTCTACCATTGCGTGGTCCATCTTCCCTTCTCCCGTCTCTTTCTTTTTCTGTCACGCGCATCGCTCTCTCCTTCCCCTTTTCGCATTTCCGCTGTTCGCTATATCTCCGCTACTTCTGTATCCATTTTTGTTTCTACGTTTCACCCTATCTTCCCTCCGTCTTTCCGCGTGCCTATACGGTATGTTTGTCTCGCCTTCTGTCCTTTTCAACTAATGGAAGCTCGCGCGAGAAGATTAAACGCGGTTAGGAGAGATGTAACCTTACGGCACTTTTGCGGCGAGAGACCGCAACTAAATCGCAGTAACTACATTTGCGAGTACTTATTGTGTTTTTCGGTTTTTACTCTCGCCTTTACCGATGCTGTTTGCGCAGCCCGAGAAATGGACGAGACCGTCTTCGGTCGGGTTTTATGAGGCTCCGACGATCCCATTTCGCTCGATCTCGCGACTCGGTCATTTTAAGCATTGCCATTTAATGCTTTGTTTTCTGTCTTGACAATACAAATAGAAAATATTCTAAAACAAATTAAAGCCAATTTTTCATTATTTTACGAAATTTTAAATTTCTAACGAGGAATTTATATAAGAAATTTTAGAGTAATAATATCGATCAATAATAATTTTCTAAACAGGCAATCTAGCAGTGCAATAAAAGAATTTATAAAAAACACAATATATCTTCTTTTATTGCGTAATTTTTTTAGTCTGAAAATTTCCAGTTTTTCACATGTATGATCTAAAATATTTTGAAGTTTTTGAAACATTAAATGAAAAAAATTCTCTAAAAATCTTTTGCTCTTCGTTTTTCGGAGTTGCAGCATAGAAATGGAATAGAAAATACAGAAAGATTAAATCACGGCCCTTAAAATAAGGTTTTTAGCGTTTCTGACAAAATGACATGCGCTAACCGGAAAAAGATGTTGCGTTTCCGCAATATCGAAAATGGATTAATGTTGACGAAGCGGAAACCAATCTATGGGATGCATTCGCCAAACGTGAGGACGAAAATTTCCATACACGCGCGCAGGGGTATAAACACACTCTAAGAGTGGAATTCGCTGCAAGTATCCTGTGTGCGCGTTTTCGGAAGTTAAACAACGCATGGAATTACGGGGCGGAATGCGATATCCGGGGCAGCGCAGCCTCATTAGCGCATTACTGCAATTAGATGTCTATTACAGATCAGCGCGATCAACGCCCGCGTTCTCTCTCTCTCTCTCGCAGTACATTACAAACACGCGCACACGCATATAGGTACGTGCTACACGTACGCGACCGATTTGTGTGGGCCGTGTACGCGATCGATGACTTCGTGAAGGGAAATATTTCGCGGCATGTGCGTCCGTTGGTATGCGCGAATATGCGTCAATATGCAGGGTGGCGATATACATATACGCCGGCATGCGCGGGCATAATACGTCGACAAATGCTCGCGAACATACATGTACCTACGCCGGCAAGAACGGTCGGTGACAAGCGTGACGAAACGGCTCTCGGGTCCTTTGAGATGGTTTTTATGGTCAAGCCTTGCGCGAAGGGCGAGAAATGGACATGAATTTGTTATGTATTCTAGGGCACGTATCTCTCGAGAATGACTAAACCAATGCGCGTGATTTTAAGCGGATCGAACGGTTTAAGAATTCAGCGATTCTAATGTGGGCTGAGCGACAGATTTTGTTCTGCATACATTCATTATAATTCTGTATGATTTATTGTTTTACACGAAAACAAATTCGAAACGTTATATTGATTTTACGGAGATATCGTATGCGAGAGATGTTAGACTATCTCTAATACTGCACATACAGACTGAAATTTCGATAATAATTATCATTTATTGTAAAAATTATTAAGGAAAAAAATGTTAGTTAATAATTAACGTTAGAACACAGCTGTACCATTTTTGACTAATCTGATAGTTTTTCTTTTTTATTTGTTGACTATGCGTAGAGTGAATTAGTATATTATTAAAAGTGTGCTATTTAGTTACCACTTTGTCCACCTATCAAAAAATCACAAAAGAATAATAAAAGTCATAAATAATTCATCCGCGATTCTATAGGGGAGGCCCAAATCACCGCGATTTTAGTGTTAAATCTCTGATTATTAATAATTATCTCAATAAACGTATTAATAATTGTATTGTTAATGCAATGATTATGCATATTGAAAGAATTTAATAATTCTTCTGGAATTTAACATTAATATACAATTGCTTACAAAAATAATATGCATTATAGTCTATACATCTTTAATGACAATCCTACTTTCTGAAGACAAGTAGTAACGATGTTCTTCATTTTGCTAAGTTAAGAATTCTAACTAACTTTAGGTTTCGGCTAAGTTAAGGCAAGAGCACGTAAAAGCTCGACTCAACTACTCGAGTTTCATTCTTGCCATGTATTTTTAAAGCTACAACACACGACGAAACATTTGCAACTTTCTTACATTATGTACCCTTTCGGTACTACGTACTAAAACAGAAATTTAGCGCAACGCAGTATCTTTTTTATAAAAATGGATTTTGAGATTGTCAAATATAAATAAAATGTTTTTACTGTAAACGAATGGAAAATATGAAACCGACACAATTTCGCAAAATCGCTATTGTATTATAATCTTCAATCTTATTCAGACAAACATGAATTTTAAATTCATGTTTTTTCTTTTTTAATTAAAACTCGCAATACTTATATTAACAGGTATTTTTACATCGATCCGAATAAAAAATCCCGTTATTTGTAGAAATTCAGAGTGGCGGATTTTTATGTATCCTTTTTACAAGAATGTTACATGTTTTCCCAGAATAGCAATGATTATCTTTCTTCTTCACACGTGGGATAGAACTCACGCAAACATATAGCGCCGTGGGATTTGATAGGACAGCATTAACCATTATCTGCCACCAGTCGTGACATGCAGCTTAGCGTTTTAACCGAGCAAATTGTTTGCACGTTTCGTAATAAAGTTTACGCGCGGGAATAGCCTCGCAAATTTTCCATCAGCGCCAGCTTTCGAGACTGCTCGGAAACGGAACGATACTTTTAGGCATTACGATATGGGACAATCGTGCTGGCAGGTTGACAGCGAATAAATCGACGTCGAAATATTTTCGATATGTAACGGAGAACACGAAACATTTTAAGCGAGAGAGGAGGCGACGTTATTCCGCATTCTGGCGTGAGCGCATGCACGCGCGTTTTGACGAATTTATGTCGCAATCAATTAAATTGATGTTTCGCATCTTGCGTAATCCTGTAATACTGCGACACAGAACATTTAATTTGCCGCGAGGCATCAACGTCGCTTTAGTTGTCATTCGTTCGGATACGTTTTTTTAATTATTCTGTTAGACACAGATTTCGAAACTCAGTTTTGTGTATACGTCGATGAAAATTCGTTTTATGCCCCGCGATATTCTTGTTTTACGGAACATGCGTTTAATTGTATTTTACTTTTGATAAAATAGATTCGTTTCGTCCATGTGTTGCATCATCCATTTTTTGACGGTATCTGCAGCAGAAAGCAAAATTAATTCTCCATTTTTAAATATTAAATTACTAGAAAATGAAAAAAAGGATATTCCGGGCTACCATCCAATCTTACTACAATAATAATTTTTATTAAAAAGACCAGAATGTAACTGTTTTTGTAACAATTTGTTTGTCATTCCTGTTATGAATTGCTCAATATATATATATATATATATGCATATATATTTCTCTTCCGCGGAAGGAAATAATTAAATTTGCTCTCGGTAAAAACAGTAATCTTGTCTGCGACAAGATATCTCATAACTTTTTCCAACGCGTTAATAGCGCGACATATCGCCATCTTTATGGTGTGTCGAGACAAGCTTAGCTGCGACCGAGCCGCGAAATCGATCTACGACAGCTGCCGCCCGTAAAAAGGCAAGAGATCGTCCCGAGAAGAAGAGCGGAAGTTTTCGGCGTTTTCTTTCGGTCGGGGCGATCGTTAAGCTCGGAGGCGGCGCTAATGCCGGCGCCGGCCGTGCCGGGAAAGGAAAACTGCATTCCCGCGCGCCGCGCTTAATTTGCACCGTTTACCTCTCTCGGGCTGCTCGTTTTTTTTCGCCGTCTCGCACGAACGCCTCTTGTTCTCCCTTTCTTTCTTGCTCTTTCTCTCTCTCTCTCTCTCCTCCCCCGTTTCTCTTCCACTCCTCTCTCTTTCTTCCTCTCTTTCTCTTTCTCTCTTTCTTTATGTTGGCTCGGCTCGTGAACTTAGGCACCGGGAAAACTTAATCCTCCTCGCCCTTTTCGCATCACGCGGCTGCTCCCCGCCGTTCGCCAGCGGCCTTCCTCTGGATTTATTCCAGGTAAACTTGTTGGCCGATAAATATTTTCTTGTACCAAATTACCTCCGTCGCAGCTACGGCGTCGTATAATGCAAAATGGTGCGTTAATAGCCCCGTAGCGCCCCGTGTTTTCTTAAACTTTAGTCAAATCTGGATGCACTTTCGGTCGCGCTATTATTAGGTAAATTCTGAATTTTAAGATAACATTAACGGTAGATGTTAAATTAGCTGTAGCTATTAAATTTTCACTTGCGAAACGTAAACAAAATATTTTGAGGCGCGTCGAATGTGTGTTATTTTTCATTTTCCTAGATTCAAATTTGTGTCTACGTCGATGACATGTTTGAATAATTTTAGAAGATAATTTGCCAAACACTTGGTGAAAAAGATCCAGTTTTGCAGCAACGGAATTGTGATTATTTGAAGATCAAGATAAAAAACATTTATAAGATATGAAATGATATAAAATTGTGTCATGTAAAAATGATATATGACTCTTAAATGATAAAATATATGGCATGGATATTTGAATCCTTTTTTTTTATTGATTTTTCGCGCGTTCGGCTTCATTACTGGATGCGAGAGATCATGTCAAAGGTCAATGCGCGAGGAACGTTAAATCAAACAGTAGAACAATTCGAAGTTGGCCTTTACCACACGCACATCGCGCGGTCAATTTATTAGCGCTTTCACGAGCTGTAAAATGCGCATTTCGCGGTGGATGCGTGTCGTGGTATATCCATTCGGTGCTGGACTGTTGAACGGACGCGTTTGCTTCGACACGGTGTTAATTGCCACATAGGGGTACATACAGGTTGCCAGTGCGATCATGTGATGCGCTTAAACTTCACCTTCAATTATCGACGCGCAGAACTCGCGAGGAAGCTCCGACAGGCAAACGCTCGGGTGGTGTGTCGGAAACACCGCTATCTTTAGCCACTCCGCGTGCGTTATGACGCCGTCGTAACTGTCGTTATGGTAACGGTGATTTGCCCCGAATTTGATAGCATCGCGATTTTAGGCGGGCTCTTACTGGGGATGTATGGGGATTCGCATATTGAAGAGCCATTAATTGGATGAAATTCTACGAAAACAGATGTAACGTTATAATCTCCTTTACGCGAGGAGCAATGCGAGCATTTGATATATTTTGATACCGATGTTTAACCAAAGTAATAAAAAGATACATATACAATTTCTTTGAAAATATAAATCGTTATATTTATGAAAAAAACATTAAATTACATATGTTATGTTGTACAATGAAATAAATGTATGTTACTTAACAATATAAAAATGTATAAGATGTCACGTTTAATATATTTCTTATTTGATTTAACATTGTAATTAAGTGATGTTCGTTCACATAAAAGCCGATAATAACGTTATTGCAACAACGAGACTCTCATGAAAAGATTTTTCCAATTGTGCTTACCTTCATAAAAGGGCCAAACATCTCCAGAATGTCGAACAGAAGGCGGACAAGAGGCATTTCTATGGAGCTATTAAACGTCCATCACATATTCGACATGTATGTTCATTGCGCGGTCATAAATTATCGGGGTAATTCCTGAATAATCGCTTATTTCACGCGGCCATTTTCAGAGCACGAGAAGCGTGCTGCGGCTCACTTAATTTACATAATTCACTTATAGCTTGCGAAACATGAATCCACAGTAATTATGTCAATATGGCCGACATAATTTAAACTTTTGTTTGCGTTCTTCGCGCAGATTAGTATCACCAGTTGCATGATTAATTGAACGTGAAATTTATTACAACGTTATTAATAAATTGAAACGTTATGCATATTATAAGGAACATTAATTGGCAGTTATTCTCGTTAAATATTACATATTGTTTTGACGTACACTCATATAGAATATTAAGTTAGTTTAGTTGCAGAATATTAACTAAGTTATTTTAAACAAATGAATACAAATTGGAAACGTTGAAACAAATTCTTATTAGAATTAATTAATAAAAATTAGTTTTAACTTAATTTAACTGAAATTAATGTACTATTATAATATAATTGATTATACTATTATCTCACTTATCTCGTTTAACATTTTCCGTAATAGAACAAAGTGATAAATGTCGCCATTATAGAAAAATCTGTCAGTATGTTTAAACTCGGGAATTTCGGGACATTTCCGTGAAAATCCGGATGGCACGGATTTGTCGCTCGGATAGTGCAAAGAGAAATTTTACTCGTTGCTGAGTGTCAACTTAGCTCTCATCCTTTTCGTACTGCCGGGTCAAGGCGTTTCGCGATTAAGACCGCGGAACTTTCGAGTCACAGAAAAACGGAGAGAAAATGGCAGATCCGTGCCTCGAAATGGGAACGGATGGACTTTCCACCTGTTTACACTTCCAAAATATTTGACACTTGATTCGCGCGCGCGCGCACGCTACCCCCCTTCGGGGGTAACTCTCGAAAGTTTGCTGCGACAATAGGTTCGAAGCGAAGAAGAGAAAGGAAAGGATGGAGGCTCGCCCACCGTCGCATCGGAAGTTCGCGACGTTGACGAGACGCCGTTGCGGAAAAACACATAAAAAGGGGACGCCGAAAAATCGGCGACGGCCGAAATAGAGAGGGGCGCAAGCCAGAACTGGAAGAAACTGGATGACAGATAACAAACTTCGTCCTCTCTTTTGTGCCGCTTTTCTTTGGCCACGAGTCATCACGTTTATTAAATCCTAAAGACAAAATAAACTTATATATACAATGCTACAATAAGAATAAAGATAATATACCAAAGATGATTATCAAAATATTTAAATGTAGCATTATTATATCTAATTTCAAAGATAATATACCAAAGATGATTATCAAAATATTTAAATGTAGCATTATTATATCTAATTTCAAAATTACACTTTTATAAAGTGTGAAAATAAAAGAAAATGTTTCACATTGGTTTGTGAAACAAAATTTTCTTGTAACTTTGAACAGAATAAAATATGTTTCTAGAAATGTTATCAAACTTGAGACTTCCAAATCATCTGTTAATATTGGAGAGAATATTTTAATTATTTATATTGAAAACACTATTTTTGATAAAGATGACAGGTTTATATTTATTACATCATTTTCAATTTTATGTTAATGAGTGAAGTGACTCAATGCGAAGGATTTATTATAGAAATTATATAAAATGAATTCTGTGTTTACACACACACACACATTCAGAAACTCAATCACGCAAAGGCGATAATTCATAAGTACATTGAACATATATAGGTATATAATATAAACGTACATAATTTACGGAAATAACTATGCCTCCGAGAATTAATTTGACTGTGAGTCTATATAGATTTTTGCTAAATCATAATTTGAGTGTTAAATGAATTTCGAACAATACATCATATTCGATGGGGAATTTATCATAAAAAATATCGACCGTATTAATGTTTTATTTATTATTCGTAGAACATAGCAGTGCTTTGGCAACTGGTAGACTTTGCTTATAAACCGCGTTAAAGCAACTTTGAATTGAGTTTCGGAAGGGCGAACGTCGATTCAACATGCCTTTTCATCTTACGAAAAGTTTCAATGCGCTGCTTAATGGCACCCTTTGGCATTCGCCGCTTCTGGATTATCGGCTGCTTTTGAGTATCTACATAACATTCAGTGTCAGCATTTGTTACAGATAAAATAATATGTAAATCGTTATACAAGATGGCTGAAGGAATTTCGAATTTGCAAAATTTCCGCTAGCATAGATACAAAACAACGTTTTTTATAAGTAACGAGATAACAGAATTTCGTTTTATTAAGTTATCTAACTTATTTTTTGAGAAAGAAAATTTTCAATTTCAAAGTAATAATAACCATCTTCGGACCTTAACTTTTTTATAATTGCGCAATTTAAAATTATCACCACATATTACCAGTATATTTTTTTTCTCAAAATTTTGAAGCGCTGAAATTGCAGTCAAAGTTTCTAATTTTCCATTTCACCGCTGACATTAACTTTAACTCAAAGTGCACCACATGAAAGTCGCTTGGTCGAATTTATATTCCATTTGCAAGAGTATGCCATATGCATTTACGTTTGAGTATACGTTTTGTATGACTTACTTTTTTTTTTACTAAAAAGGATGCTCGAGTTGCTCACTACGAGCCGTCCGGCAGTAAACAGGTCTTAATTAAAAGGAACGTTAACGTTCTGCGTTTGTATATGCATGAAATTTCTTTTCTCCGTAACTCCATAGTTATGAGGTTTCTTTTATTTCTGTAGCTCCATTTGTAGAAATACCGATGCTTATTTGGTTATTATTATGCTTATACAATGCTTATTTTGCATTATGTTAATGCCGGTGGGATCTGGTGTTAGAGAAGAGTAAAGCACATTTATTTATCGTTTGCAAAGAAATTGCATTTTTTCAGGGTGCTAATATTGTGAAGTATGCATAATAAAGGGAGTCGCGCGTAGAGCTGCAAACGACGTTAAAAAAATATTATTTGCAAATTACTACGTTTATAATTTTAACGTATAAAGAGTATCATTCAAGCTCGTTATTGTCGTGGATGGTAATTATTACGATTTTCCATTATCGTTATAATTTGTAAGCGTCGGCGGTATCAAGTCAGCGGAATTTCCAAGATTATTCCGTGGGTAAACAAACTCGCTTTGACAACGTTTCGAATGTGTTTTCCGACTGCATCGCGGTATCAGAACCGTCTACTCGAGCGTGTCGCGCACGCTCGCAAATGAATTATTTTACGTCTCAGGATACCTGCCGGTATTTCGAAAGCGACTACGAGAAGGGTAGGAGGGAACGAGGGAGTCGTACAATTATTCGAGGTTAAAGGACGACGTGATATATTGGGGCGAGGTCTCCCGAGGAAACTGTCATCCACAGCTAGGCAACAGTCGCGCGCGCGCGCGAGAGAGAGAGAGAGAGAGAGAGAGAGAGAGAGAGAGAGAGCGCCCTTGTGTCCTCGAGGTTCTCGCTTGAGTTGTCTCACCAACCGACAATCGGTGCAGTTTGAGTAATTGGATGCGATTTCCTTTCTTTTCTTACGTTTTTTTCATTCCAAATAACGACATTATGAGGCGGTGTAATTTTCAAGTCGAATACGTCGGTGAGAGAAAAAAAATTGTATGCAGTAATGACAAAATTACTAGAGCTATTTTATTCATTTGTCGGCAATTGTTATTGAATCATATAGCTTCTATTTATGGAAAGCAATTTGTAAGTTACTATATTGTTTATATAGATCAGTAACGGCGGTTAAAGGATAATATTCTCGATTAAACAATTGTGTGGATTAATTTTCTGTTATTTTGTCGATGTAAATTAGATTATTGTGATAAAAAATTTAGATCTGCATGGTAATTGGAAAAACAAGTTGTAATTACAGTTGCGTTGTAATAACAACATTTAAATCAATTTTTAAATTTAATTATAATGAAAAATTCTTATTATAAATTTACAATTTTACTTAATTATAATTTTGAATAAATATTTCTACACGATATTAT
The DNA here is from genome assembly GCF_000956235.1 of Wasmannia auropunctata. Taxonomy (NCBI): domain Eukaryota; kingdom Metazoa; phylum Arthropoda; class Insecta; order Hymenoptera; family Formicidae; genus Wasmannia; species Wasmannia auropunctata. Next base: position 3,023,198 of record NW_012026789.1, on the reverse strand, counting down.
TTTCATCTTTTGAAACATGTTAACGATATTTTCTTGTCGAATTTATACTTTGTTTTTATTTCAGTTTTATTTTGGCATTACTTTGTATAAATTTACGTGATTCTTTAATAATATTTTTTAATTCTGAATTTTTATAATATTTTATCTGTATTTATTATTATAACGTTAAAAGAACTATCGCATTTGACAACAGTGTTTAATTTTATAGATTGCATTTTGACAATAGTGCGGCAATAGCGAGTAACGTGACAAGATTTCGCTATTAACGATTACAATAGTGTCGGGATTATATGGACGATCATAAATCTCACTGACTATCTATCGCCAATATCGCATGTAGACTCTCCATAAAAAACAGTTAGTTGGCATATTTCTGTATAGGAGAATTATAGCTTAAAAGAAGAAGTATAATTAGTTAATAAGAAAAATAAAATTAAATATAACAAAGTCATGCAATGCATTGTTGAATGTCTAAAACCAATATATGCAATAATATTAATAATAGTGAAAGTCGCTACGTCCCCTATTTCCCCTTTCGGGAAAATCAAATATCTGAATTCGTAATTGGTAGCTGTAACTTAAATTGCAAATCATCTAATTGCAAGCAAATGTTAAATTAAACGTAAATTTTCTTCCTCTCGTTTTATATTTTAGGATCGCAAGGTTTGCCAATTAAGAACGATAGTATTGGCCATGCCAGCCATTTATGAATCTTTACGAATACCCGAGGAAATGAAGCTTTTCGTTTGCGAGATCTTGGGCGATTTATGGACGCCGATTGAAAGTCATCCATTAAATTTGCATTTCCTCCATTACACGTCGATTCCCGAACAAAAAACTCTTGTTCTGGTAGGAATTCTTTGTGTAACGTAGTTGCATATCACCGACCATTATCCGACCATGATCCCGAGGATATATATTCACGGGGTGGCGGTCGAGCACATGCAAAATAATTCTGAAATGGCCGTCGAAGTTGGTACGGCCATTAAAACGAAAATATCGCGTCTCTCGAGCGCTTTCGCGGAGTCGTATGCTTTTTTTTTGTTCGCGTGAAACAACTAATGACTAATGACAGTACGGGCATTAGGATAAGCACTGGAAACAGGAAAAACTAGATCGCGACTCTTTATTCATTTCGGGAAATAAGTCCTGGGATATCTTGTAACACTACGTGCTATGTGCGAATAATTTATTTTATGGATATTGCAGAGTTCCCTTAATGCATTATTCAAAAATATATTAAAACGGAGAAATAATCTTGTGATTAACGTAAGCGAAGCTTTGTTGTTTTGTTTTTTTATTATACAGTTTTTGCAGACAATAACTTTGCAAATTTTATTTTTTTACCTTAAAATATACAAGTTGCAGATAATTCATTTTATTAAAGGAGAGATTAAATTGTGTTATTTTGTAAAATTAGTTATCGTAACATGCTGCGTGAAAAAAATATCCGTATCAAATTGAATTTTTATTTCTACAAATAAATATTTTTCTCAAATATATATAACTAAGCAGAATCTAACATTTTGGAGGGATAATCATGATCATGATTTGAGGGATAATTATATCATAATTATCTCTTAAATTATAATTACACGTATAACTTTATATTTTATTCCGAAATGTTGTGTTTGATTTACCTATAAGTAAAACACAAATTGTAATTCGAGCGTAGAAACTTGAGTGCCTTAATATCAAAAGACCTGAAACGAACGTTCTAAGTGGGCGTTTGGTGGTTAATGTCCTCTCGCGTATTGTGTGTGCGCGTCGTATAACGAGCGGCTGGCGATATAATTATGAACAACACGAGTAAATGTGTCGAGATAAATTACCGTCTATTGTGCTGCCATCGCGGCAATTGCTTTATGTATCGCAGTAATTTACCTCAAGTTTATCAGTCGCGTAAGGGTACCAAAGTCAAGCGGTAAAAGGTACGCGATATGTTCATCGTTAACCTTTTCAACATAACTGTGACTTTCCTATATTTACACATATATTAAAATATTTCTATTCCATATCAATTTTATATCTATAATTGTGATTTAATTACTTCGATATTCAATATATTCGAATGTCAATAACAAACATCACTTCACAAACATTTAATTTTCTGTAGCAGATTATTGAATTATGGACAATTAAATTGTTATTTTAATAGTAAATAGATAGTTATTCAATTAAATAATTATTCGCGGGTCACAGCGCGCCTGTTTGAAAGGCTCGCAAACATTCGTACACAGAAATTTCAGTGAACGATTTCGCTGCCGGGATAAAATGAATGAAGTTTCATTAAAAAATTCCATGTGCAGCTACGTTTGCAAACGCAGCATTTCAATGTTTAAAAGCCTGCTTTGCAGAGAGCTACGGGGGTAACAAAGTGGTCTACACCTTGGACCGAGAATGCGCGCGCGATTCGTACGTGTATTTTCCAGAATAAAAATACGTTCTTTCGTAAATCATGGTTTCTCGCCTGCTTGCTCGGACGTTTTGTTACCTCGAAAGTTTTACGTTGCCGTTTAACATTTCATTTTTTTTTTCTTTCGTCCAGGTCCACCTGGGTTAAGGTACTCAGCACACTGTATGCATTATGGTGGTATATATTTATTAGAAATGTAAATTATCAACGCGTACATGAATACAGTTTAGCGTAGGACAGTTTATCTAGCGTTATGACCCAGAATAAGTTTTCGTATAATTTTAAATGGAGAAATTTATCGAACGAGGGACGTGTGACTTCCAGAAGTTGCAAAAATGGAAGAAACAAGAGTAAAATTAGACAATCTGAATTATATCTTCTCTCTGTTCGCCGCTTTTCAACTCGCTGCCGTGAAGAATTTTTCAATGAACCATTCTTGTTTTCCAAATTCATCAGACTGATTTCGGAGGTCTTGTTACACACGTTGTAAAGTCTTACAAAAATTCTGATTGAGCACTCTCTTTCTCTCGATAGTCATTGAGAAAAGTCCGGGGATAATTCCGACCCCGTTCCAATGGGAACATCTGGCTCACGTTCATTACGAAGTTTCGTACACCGCGATCGTCGACGTTTTTGCGGTTTTGCCGGTTTAGATCGGGTGCGCGAGTCGTCGGTGAAGTGGAAGAGAGATTTTGCGGTGAATTTCGAGCGAATTAAATCTCTCTTCCGGTTTTAATCACAGCGCAACGAGTCACGCTAACACACAACTTCGCAATTCGGCCGGACCGTCTAGTTCCATTTTTGCTGATGGGAGTAGCGAGTTGAGGGTATGTGCAACGTGTGCATATTCGTCTATATTACAAAGATGATTAATTTTCATTTCGCCACGAATAATTGCTATCAGGTTACAGTTACTGATGGGAGCGTGTAGTTACATCACCTCTGCTTGCCGTCTCGAAATCTAATTTAATTTCGGCGCTTTTTTTTGCAAGAACGAAAATTAATTCAATTTCCGGCTTTTGCATTAAATAAATTTTTGTAAATAAAATAGCGTTTAAATCAAATATAATTTGTTTTGCCCTGATTGTTTTTTAAATATATTTTTATACTTAATATTTTCATATGCAATTTAATTGTTTACTATATTTTTAATATGTTTGATGGTTTTTAATAATTTTTGCAATTTTTAAAATTGTAAGCTTCACGTGAAAGCTTAACTTTTTAATAATCTAATATATTTTTTGCACGAAGCAAACGTAACGTAAAATACATCGCAAATTAAAATTATGTTTTCGTAATACATTTTCGACTAAATTTTTCTTGCTTACAATTTCTTTAAAATAAATTTGTATACTATCTGCGAAAATTAATTTTCGAAAATTAATTTTCTTTGACAAAAGATATTTGTTTTATTCTCTATAATAGACGTTTTTATTGAATTTCAACGTTTTCCCTTCGCTGTACGAGGAAGAAACCTCTCCTATGGCTCTTTAAGAACATATTTTTTTCCGGCGAGGTCCGCCTCGTCAAGTCTGCATTAAAGCTTCGCGTCAAAGCGATCGTTCAGTGGAATTACACGAAGTCTGTCGATAAAACCAAGCGACGATGGAGCTGCGAGGGAAGACGCTTTCGACGAAAGGAATGGAAGGAGGGAGGGGGAAAGACTGCCGCGCGAAATTCTCCACGGTAATCGGGAAATTTCCATAGAAGAGCTAGGAGACGAGTGATTTCGGCAGCCGGGAACACTTGCCCGCGTTCGGATCGGTTCTGATCCAACTTTTGAGAATTCGCGCAGCGATGATCGGGGAAAGTGCTCCGCGCGAGTTAGGATCGCATTATTTGTTCGTAAAGTCCGCGGTTTACTGGCAAAACGAGTTTTCCGCGAGTCGCTCTTAAATGATGACGTTCATTGTGACCGTGACGCGATTACGGTCGTACCGCCGTCGATTCGATTAAAGAAAGTCCTTTCTACTACCTTAAGATTGAAATAACGCTGTGAAAGTACAATTATGAAATGGAACATTTTGTAACAATTCAAGCGTGATACAGAAATAAAGTTTTGTACAAGTTTCATACTGCCATAGGTATTTAGCTTCAGTAATATCTCGTTATATTTTTTTTTAATTTTCTAATAACATATTTCTCTTACATAACATATTTTGAATAATAATTAAAGATTTCGTTTCTATTCTCTGTGTGGAAACGAAATCTTTTAATTATTACTCGAAATATTATGTTATGTAATGACAATTAGGGAAAAAAATGTAAAACAAAATTGTGAGAAATATTCGCGCACGTATTTTTAAAACTTTTATTTCATTTTATAATGTACTTGTGAAAGAAAAAAACTCACAAGTTACAAGTTCTCTGTATAGGGTTGTAATTGGCTCTAACTTTGCACATTAAAATATAACAAAGTCTTGAAAGCAAGATTCTTACTTATGTGCTCATTACCGTTTCAGTTGCAGCACGAAATGCCTTTCTCCGCTTCTCCATTGTTATCATACTTTAAAATTAATATTATAAACATCGAGATGATGAGAAGAACAAGAAAAAACGGCAGATCTTGACGAGCGCAATGATCAAAATTTTCCGACTATTTCCAATAATTGTTTACCAAGACGTGACAGATCTCAATTGATTGAGAGCTGCTGGTGCAATGCCTCTAGGAGCATTTCCTTCCTTTTTCCTATTTTTCCCGGGCTTTGCCGCACCCGATCGATTCGTTTTGTGTTATTAAATTATCTAATTAGAACTCATCCTTCTCGATGGGCGTCGCGGAGTCTTATTAACTTAATACCGGCTTTCATCCACCCAACGCTGTCAGACCGTGTCGTCTTCGTCTCCTCCATTTTCCCTTTCCTAGAGATCGCTTTCTGCATCCGTCGGCTGCTTCCTTGATTTCGTTTTTTTTTTCTTTTTTATTATCGTTCGCGACGTGGCAGATCGTGGGAAATCGGAGCGAGTCTCAAGATCCCATCGATTTTGGAAGGTGCAACGGGCGCGTAGAGTCCCGTACAATTTCCGGATATCACTTCGCCTAGGACGTAAAATTCTTCTGAAAATTTTTCGATATTATGAATATTTACGAATATCTTTGAACATTTGCCGGCTGTTTTATGCGATCGCATTTCCCGAAACGCGTAGAATGGAAATAAAACGAAAGATGGAATCGATAAATTTGTCAGTTTTTTTATACAAACAAAATAAAGAACCAACAAATAATTTCAAGATCTTGGGTATCGATTGGATCTTTGTACCTTATTGTGGAGTTATATGTGCAACAGCACTTATCTGATTATACATTATGATAATTTTATGATGATGACACTTATGGAAATACGTTTATCGACAAATTCCATTATGTGAGAAGCTGTTTAAAAGCCGTGCTGAAAATCGAGCTGCATAGCGCGTAGACGCGTGCGTCCGCGCGAAAGACTGCTTCTCTCGGATCCGTTGTACCTTTGGGAAATTGGTTCCGCGCCTCTCTTAACTTTTATTCTCTCCCAGGGACCGACGACAAGAAAATAGCGCAAACTGAGAACCAGTCAGTCTTTCTTATCTTGCTACACTTGCTCCCATCCTTTCATCCCCCTTTTCTTTTTTCTGTTCTCTGCCTCTCCCCCGCCAGCCCTCTTCCTCCCTCCGTATTCTTCTCGCTCTTCCTTTCCTCGCGTCTTCTCGCCCTTCCCCATTTTTCGATTCCTTTTCACCTCCGTTCGCACGATGCTCACCTCGCCAGTCTTTTACCTTCTCATCGACGGATCTCGCGTAAATCCTCCAGAGTCGGGTTAGGTCTGCCGACTCGAACCGCTTGAAAAGATTCCCCCGATCCGATCGCGGTAAGTGTTCCCCATTTCCCCTCCACGCGCCAGCCACCTTTTCTGCCAGCGTCTTCCCTTTCAGCTTCTCGTGAAATCACTTTGACTCGATCCCGCAGCTTCTGTTGCCCGTCAGGTCTTCTGATTGCCGTGAAATCGCGTATGATCGTTTATCGGTTAGTTACTCACTACAGGGCCGATTCCCTTTCGATTGCACACTCGAGACGAATAATTTAATTAATAATAATAATTAATTAAGCCAAGACGTTAATTAACGCGTACATTTTACGTATGCCTGTGTCGATATTTGTGATAACAACTGCGTTTCATGATTAAACCGACATTGGAAATGATAATAAATAACAGGAGGATGTGCGTAGCGGATGTGATAAACAAATTAAGGATGTGCGTTGCGAGATAATAACTAAAATATCAATTCAGTACTAATACCGCTATTATATCTATTATTATCTCGTAACACACATCCTTAATTTGTTTCCATTTGCTTACGTGCGTGACTGTAGTCACGCATTGGGAGTGACACGGGCCAAATTAATTGTAAACAATCGGGAGGTGCTTCCCGAGGTGTAGTATACACAGCTGCAGCAAGGCACGTACGCTCGCGTCGTTAACAACTCGTCGTAAATTGACGATTGTCGCCGTTACGGAACAACGGCGACCTTCTTTAGTATATCTACCCCTATATTTACAGGAGAAAGGATAATATTAGGAGCTTCTGCTAGTAACATGAAACGGCAATTTCTTCTGTATTGTGCAATTTAAAGCACCATACAGGTAGTCGCAAAATTATCGTCATTTGTTGAATCTAGAAAATAAGTCTTGTCAGTTCTTGTCATGAATAATTTATAAATAATATGATTTAATAAATTTTTGTGCTATTTCTGGGCGCATTGCACTTAACATCTTACGAATTTTTGATATATTAAATATTAATATTAAATTAATATCTAATTCTAATATTAATATTAAATATCCCGTGTTATATAAACTTTAGTCGCTGTTCTATTGAGATAAAAATGGCTGATGAAAACACGAGGTTTCTTCATTTATTACGATCCTGAAAGTACTTCACAAAAGATATCTCATTTCTATTTGTAGAATTCAAGAGTTACTGAAAATATGATAGGTTTTTTTCAAAAAAATCGATCCCAATTTTATCAGAGGAGATTTACAGATAAAAAGAATGTCAATAGTCCTGTAAATTCATATATATTGCATCACAATGTATCGACTGCCACAAAACCTCGCTCTCTTTCCCCCATATTTATTTATATTTTATAAACTCTTCACGAAAAATTGAAAACTTCGGATATGAAGGGGATCTGTGGATAGTGTATCTCTGGTGAAATAATAGTATATATTGGATTTATATGACATATATTTGCTCAATTTCTAAGATTAGAAGTGACTTTAACTTGAAAAGGAAATAATAAATGAGGCTACGTGAAAGGGGTAAAAATATATCTATGTTTCAGTCAATTTCGTTTTAAGCTACATTTAATTCTAATATCCGGAAATTCTCTGATTTGTCACGTATTACGTATGGAAACCACAATCGTATAACGCGTGACGCTATCATTAGAAGTCAAAGCGGATATCATTAGAATTCAAAGCATTTACCGAACAAGTTGTCGTGAGTCAAACGAATGGGCGGTTTCGCGAACCGAGCTGATTTCCATCAGAAGATTTGCGGTGTGGCAATACCATATCGGCTGCCACATTACGCATTTGTTGGAAAATGGTGGTTGTAGCTCGCAAACGATTGCGCGGCCGAAAATCTCCGTGTGTGCTCGCTTTAATCGTCGACCTAATTACATCGGTTAATTACACGAAGATCGCGGCGTGCCCGGGTCTCACTTCTTACCCGTCAATCGGCGCATAATTGTGCCACAATATCGGGGCTGATGTGCGCATTGGCAGAATTAAATTGGAACTAACCTGTGTACGCAGTAGTTATCGCGGTGGCTCGATCAGGTTGATTGGATGTAATGTGTGTACCCGGTCGTTACCGTCGTCAAATCAACGCTCCTGTGGAGCGTTACGGTGAGGGTTCGAGGGAAAAGCTAGTTCGAGCGCGAAAAGTACGAGTAGAAAAGAAAAGAAGAAGAAGGTAATACGGCAGAGAGAGAGAGAGAGAGAGAGAGAGAGAGGGGGGGGGGCAGAGAGTCGTATTGAACTTCGCGTTTGTTCCTGCCTTCGGGTGGCGCAACAGTTTCGTTCTCGTTTCTTACCTCGCCTCGTTTCTCGTTGCCTGTCTGTTATTTCATGGCTACAAACCTGTGCGTGGTTGACGTTGGAAGCCTCACATTTAATGTTCCTCCCCATGAATACCAAATCCGGGAGGCACGGCACGGGAGGGTCGATGGCGCGCTTTTTTATGGCGCGTGTAACTGTTCGTCGCACGGAACACGTGTCGCGGCCCCCCGTTATCCGGAAAATGATTTTTTCACGACGTGCGCCGACGCGCATTCCTCAACGATCGCATTCTCCTCGACGATCCCACGTCGCTTCACAAACGTCACGGCTGCCGCGGCTGCCTGGGCGGGGGAGATCGGGTGCGGAAAGTTCTATTCGTATTCCTACAAATCCCGCGCAGTCTACGAAGTGAATTCGGGAATAGATTCAAGAAAGAGAAGGGGATGAAGGACGGGGGAATCAAAGGATTGAACGATGTAAGAACGTATGAATCAGACAGCCTGGCGGAGTTCTGGTTTCATACGAAATCGGATAAACTTATCGATACGTTTGGAAGCTCCTGCAGCTGTCAGTAGATTCATATCAATTGATTAACATTTTAAATGGACGCGTGTCTTCTATAATTGAAAAAAAGCTTCTCATCTTTAATCGCTTATATAAAATTATAACTTCAATTTCAACGAATCCGCGTATAAAACGTAACGATTCTTCCAGGATATTGCGCATACTGTGACATATTATGTAAACGAATGCAAAATCCAATTCATTTCGCGAGTGCAAAGAATTGTACCTATTTATGAATTCAAAAAAGAAGAGCTACACAATGATCTGTGAAGTGCAAACCTAGAAGCCGGAACTTTGGTACAAAATGAAATGGCGTCGTTATAAATAAATATATTTTCGCTCGTTTTTTCCCCTCCGATCAAATCGCTATGCTATTCCGTTCTCGTTCACCCGCGGAAGCGTTTACGTCGCGTTTTTCCAGCAAGTTAATATTTTATCCAAGAGTTAACGCCGCGCGCTAAAAGAGCGTTTATCCTCACGCAATATTTCACGAACTTCCGGCCTAGATCTGACGTAACAATTCCCAAAGCACACCGGTGGCTCCGACATCCTGCCTGTGATTTTTTTACACGTCCAGTGAGCGTCCGGCGACTATAAAATTCATAGAGCACCGGCGCGATGTAGCCGTTTCAAATAGCGCCGCTGGCTTTATTTCTCATATTCATTCCTTCGCATGTTTATATTTTAACTCTTTATAAAATTTTGAAATAAAATTCTCAAAAGAGAATGGCTGCGAATGAGGTGATGTGAAAGTTAATCCAACAACAAATACTGAAATGTTTGCAAAATGCTAATTTTACTCAGTTTGCGAAGTCAAATAATCGATCTCTGTCTGATATAACAACGAAAATTTGCCATAATTTCTGAACCTTTTGAGAAAATCTGATAAAGCTCAGGATAATCCGTGTTAGAAACGATTATAAAAAGTCAATTATTGATCTATTAACGAAGAATTCTAATATCAATATCTCAAAACCTACGTTTATGTATTATATTTGTCAATATGTTTATGTTTAGTTTTATTTTTCCCTGTTAATATTTTACCATTACATTATCTCGTAAAACAGACAAAATGTCAACATTTGTACTCTAATAATATTCCATGTCGCATGCACGCTAATAAAACATATTGCTCGCAGCGCTTGACAGCGCTTGACGTGACTCGGCATGTTTTCTTTTACATCTTCCTCTTTTTTTTCCTTTGACGCAACAATTTCGAAATTCTTTTTCTTTTCGCAAATGCTGTCACAACAAACTACAATTTGTGCAGATTATGCACTATCTGTTTCGTCGATTTGATTATTTACAAAAAATAGTACTTCTTACATCTCACTGATTGCGAGATGTAAGAGAATATCAGACAAGGTCTATCAGCACATCGGAGAGACACTTCGAATTTTTAATTGCATTTCAACAGAAGTGCAGTATTTCATTTATGGAAATTGTTATTTTTGTTTTATTACAGCAGAGTCGTTATTTAACTTCTGTGAGAACAGAATCCGATTACTTTTTTTTCAACAATCGTTTCAATAGTTGTTCTGTATTGTGTAGCAGGACTGATTGTGAGTTTGACGATGTTTTGTTTTTTTTTTGCTTCGCTTCGACGAGATATATGAGATATACAAACCTTTTGGATCGCTGAATTTCACAATTCCCTAGTATTGCAACGTTTTCAGTTAATCACTTCGCTGATTTCTTGAACGATTAATATAATTATCGGAATTGGCTAGTTTGAAAAGTCCGCATCGCGGTTAGCCGAAGATAGAAGGCAGTTCCTCCGAGATTTCCGCTAGATTTTTCGAAGACGATCGACATCTTCTTATTTTCACGCTGCAACTGTACCATCAATTTCTCAGCCAGTAACTTTTCCTCGTAAGAGGAAAGAGCCCAGACACCGTGAAATTTTCGCGAAGAGCGCCTTTTAGATACACGCACATCCTCTTGGGAGAAAATCAGCGCTAGAAGCACTTCCTCCCTTTGCATTAAACGGCTTTTATTCGGAAAAGCGCATATTGACCGCGCGCACACATACACGCGTGCTGGCTATATGGTACATGATTAGATTAATTCTTAGAAATCTATGATATTTTTTATTTTAATCTGAAAATATTTTTTTTTAGTGAAAATTTCAAAATTTCTAATATTAAAAAAGTGTGAAGAAAATTGAAATTTGTGTTTGCAGGAAATTAAAATTTATATTTGAAATTCGCAAAGGACTGGATAAACATGCGGATCTGCAATATTGTAATATATTTCATCTTTAAAATATTTTAATAAACGAGAATCTTCTTATTTAAT
>NW_012026789.1:2992463-3011862 GCF_000956235.1 Wasmannia auropunctata | reverse complement strand
TGAAAAAATATAGATATGTTGCCTATATAAAATAGATTTGTAGAAGCTGCTTTTTTTAGTTTTTTTTAAATTTCTGAGATTGAGAAGAGGGAAAAAACTATTCTTACATAATTTGTCATGTCAAGTTATTTACCAAGTACTTTTTTTTATTTCCTACACTTTACGACGAGTTTTCTCGTTGATGACTCCAGCAACTGCACAAATTAACAATTTGCGTATTACCACGCCTTCTGCTCATCATCGCCGGCTGCCGCGCTGTTTTTGGAAGATTTGCGAGTCCGCGAAACTTTTCCAATTGCAACTTGTTCCGCATATCTAACGCAATTTCCCGTGGTCCACGAACTCTTCGCCTCTGTGGCGACAGGTTAGCTCGTTCTTAATTTTTTTTTTACGCTGTAGTATAGAAAACTTTTGTGAAAATCGCGATATTAAGAAGTCAATCATAGAATTTTTTTAATCATAGAAAATTTCGTCTTGTTTTTCGCATTATTGCTTGGTCAATATCAAATGTTAATATCAAAATTATTTTTGTAATAGAAAAAAGGTATATGCACACAAATATAAAATTTATTGTTTGAAATATTTTTATTATTATTATTTTATTGCTTAAAATATATTTAAAAAAAATTAATTTCTTGTAATTGTATACCAAATAATGAACTGCACCAACTCGTTTCTCGTTTAGGTGCTCTATATGGAGTTTCTTCTCCCGCACCAGACGCTTCTGTATATCGCGTTGCGATAATAAAATGCGAAGTTCATGAAAATTGCATCGCACTATATTCCGCTGTATCTTCCCTCGCTGATATATCTCGTTGCTCATTATCCGACTTTTTGAACGCGATGGCGAATGTTTATTATTTCTTACCTTGAGCGATATTATTCAGCGCGAAGTGCATCGCAAGTTATAATTGCCGCGACCGGTGGTAGCTTGCATTACCCAGCAAGTTTGTTATTTTAGGTCGTTTGATAAACTCGGAAGATATCCTGGGCATTTGCACTCATCCAGATAGATTAAAGCGAGCGTCGTTGCCGTTTTCGAAACTGCGACCGCGTTTTATTTGGCGTGGCGGGTAATTAAGTCTCCTGCAGGGTCGTCGACGTAATTTGCGCTAACGCGAATTACGTTGTTTTAAGGCGCTTAGTGAAGCGCAAAGAAACATCCTGCTTCGGATTCGTCCGACTGTTAAAATGGCGGACATTCTAAAATTAAACCAAATAAATTCTCACTTGGAACTAAAATGTTAGTAAAACTAACTAGGGTTCGCGTAAGAAACGCTTGATCGTGATTTTAACGATAATGTAGTTTAAGATACTTACATGATGTGCGGCGAACTAGTTTAAACCGTTTAAAAGATTAAAAGATACTTTGATTTATCATATTGATTCATCATTTGATTGTTTGTCTAAAGTTTTTTTATTTAGTTTTTATATATTCTATTATTTTTAAAGGTATATGAAAGGAGGGGAATTCACGTAAGAATTTATTTATGCGTTGTTTTTATATTAGAATTTGTAGGATTTAATATTTATAAAAAAATGAATATATACATTGAGAAAAAAAATTGTACGAACTAAATTTGTATAGTTGTTCCGTTTGATCCAATGGTTGATTCAACAATTCTTTATAGTTGCACAAAGAAAAGTATAGTTCATTCATATCAACCATCAAAATTTTTTAATTAAAAATCAACTAAACCAATTCAATTAAATTATTTTGTTCGAAATACTGGTAGTATTTATTTGTGTGTGCATGCTATTTAGTTATCCAAGTAATATATTTGTTCAAATTCTTAATATTAAACTGACTAAACGATGCTGATGCATGGAGATAATAAATAGTGTGTATTTTTAATCGAACGGTTGAGTTAAATACGATAAATTTTTGTTGAAACAAAATAGTATAATTAAAAAATAGTATTTTGTTTAGTGACAAATTATTTTGTGCCATCGTAGTAACGTTTAGTTGATCGTATCGGACTAAATATTTTGGTAAGATGAAACAAATTTTGCGTTTTTCAACAAATTTTTCTTCTCAGTGTAGGATTTAATAAATTTCATTTAAAAAGATCCAGAAGCTTATTTATGATGGGATCTGAGGAGAGCACCGGAGTTATATGCACACGAAACAACATCAAATATACGTGTAAAACTTAGAGTTAGTACTTCCATATTTAACTCTTGACCATACACGCCGTACATTATATATAAAGTATCCAAGGATATAGAGGATCGTGGTACAGTGAAACATTTACATTTATTCACGCAATCCGTGTAAAAAAAAATCAAACGATCAGGCACAATTATTATTTTATCATTTATTTAAATCAGCTTACATGTTAATAACAATAACAAATGCATATGTTTTTTTATCTTTATTCTAAAAATTTTATTAAAATACAATCAATACGATGTAAAAAGATAGCTAATTTTAAATAATTATTTGCTAATTTGCAAATAAAAATTGATAATTTTTATAGGAAACAATTAAAATTCATGTTAAATAATACAGATATGCAATCTATTCGCGCGTATCGATATTCATCGTCATGTTGAATTGACGTGCCGCTATAATTGCATTCGAGAGTCTTCTTTTGCAGGCAAGCTCTTCCGGAACGCCTCGAGTTATGATGCTCGTTAGACGTGTCTCGAAATCGGATTCGATACTTCCTTGGGAGGTACATTCGCCCGCTCAATGACGATCCGAGAGCGCAGGATCGTTTAGACTAATTAGGAGATATCGTGTACTATAACGAGGGCCGTCTTCTTTACCTCAGTGGAAGAAATGAATTGCCTCGACTTTATCTTATCTTGCACGAGATCTGCCGTTTCGATTTCAGAAAAGGCGATCTGCCGTTAACGACGAGCTTTAGGAAAAGGTTCTTCTAATATTTTCTAAGAATTGTATATTATTTGCCACATTTTTCAAGCTATAACATAATTGTTATATGTATTTATGCAGGATATACATGCCAGAAAAATATTAAATTTTACTTTTATTATTATTTAAGAGGACGGAAGAGAGAATATCTAAATTTTTAAAAATAAAACTTGAATCAACATTGCAATATTTGAAGAAAAGGACGTCATACAATTTTTTTCATTAGTAACAACTGCACTTTATTATCGAAATAAAAAACTCTTTCGTACGTTTATGCGCAATTTACGCCGCAGTGCCCATTTCGATGAATGTAGAACGCCGATGGGAACAATGCGATTCGTAGACACGATTTTACTCTAGTGGAATAATGGAAACCATTCGTGTGTGTAACTATCAGAAGAGCAGTTCTCGCAAAACTTTATGTCTACTTGCGGTGTCGGATATCTTTAGAGAAATTTCATTACATATACGAATAGATCAGATTAATTTTCTGTGCATATGGAAAGTACTTAAAATATGGATTAAAAATACAAATGGATGTAAATTCATGAAATTTCAATTTCCTGCGAAATTAAAATATGATATACATAACGTACAGTTATGTATATATTGACTTTTTGACTTGGATAATTATTGTATTTATATTTTTTTGTTTCTCGGCTATTTTTTTAAACGACGTGTCTTTGCGAGAAAAAAAATTTATAAATCAATTTCTGTTCTTACTGACACACCACGTGTGTTATAGATGCATAATTGCACATACAATAGGTATCGTAAAGTTTATGAGAAATTCATTTCGGAATGAATCGAAACAAATCGATAATCCATAAAATGGACGATATTTCTTATACTATCCGAACAACATTGTGATATTCGAACGGATAAAGCTTGACGGATAGAAAAAGTATAATATTAAAAAAACCTATCGCAAAAAATATTTTTACAACTAATGATTGAAATATATAGTACGTCGCTCGCTTAGGTGTCACTTTGGAGAGGGAGGGGGGGGGGGACGAAAAGTCCTAACGAACGAAACACTTTCAAATTGGATTTATAAAATAGTTGAAAGTTCGCGCGCGGATACGGGGAATTCGGGGGAAGGTTCATCCCTTTGAATGTCACGTAGAAATTCTCCAAGGCACTGTGAAATTTTATCATGTATCTTACTGTATTTCACTAGGGAGTTCACTTTATCGTTCATAGAGCGAAGTGAATGACAAAAATGCTGCACTTTCGTGGCTACATCCACAATGTTAGCTACGCCCACCGCGCACTATAGAATTCCGGGCGTACCCAAAGCTTAACTCCGGCGTTATATGTAAACCTGTATTGCTTTCCCCACTGTGTATACATGTACATTCTATATTCCCGTATTAACCGACATGCTATATACGGTGCTCGGTACTCTAACTACTAAATACCTTGTTTATTAAAGTCGTCATATAGTACCTACCTTCAGCTTGTGACTAAATTGTATATTTAGGCCATAGCACGTGAAATATCGGATTCCGGCGAGTTTCAGTTTTACGGAATCCCGCGAAACAAAATCTTCGAAAGTAACTCAGAAAAGTCTCCTTTCGATAATTGTAATTGTAAAGTACATACGTTTTCTTTACTGCACGTCACATGAAAGCGGTCGTGACTCGTTCGCCGAGAAATGTACGGTTGAACTTTTGTAAACGCGCAGGTGCACGGCTCTCAGGACACAGCAAATCAGAAAAAATTCCGAGATCCATTCTTTCCGCGAAAGTGACACCGGGAGCGCGCCTAAAATGTAAGAATGTCTGAAATTATTCCGGGTTTTACCTCGGGAGAAGTTGTGCATTTCAAGTTGCGCGCATTTAGCTACTTATAAAACTAGCCCGATGGTACCCGGTAGCGTCCAAAGTGGGGCGCATGTTGAGGTAAATAAATTTTCTCTCTTGCAGCACCTTACCTCTCTCTGCAGGCTCTGCGTATCCCCTCCCACGTACATGCGAGCGAACGGGCATCGCCGTCGGTGGTAGCGGCGCGGTGACGGGGGGTTTAAAAAAAAAAATTACGAGCCCTCGGCCAGGGGTAGATGGCCGCTCCATGAGCAACGATCCGATTCGCGCCGCGCGCGACGACGCGAGTTATGTGCGTCGAGGGACGACGAACGATGCCGGCGGACGATGGTGCGCGGCGATTTCTCGGTTACGAATGTATTTTCGTTTCGATAATTCGATTTCAGCCCCGGCAGCCCGATCTCTCGAAGTTCGCGATTCCGATCGGAAAAAATAATCCGCGCCGCCTCCGTCGTGTTTCGTCGACGCTTCACTGACCCGCAGAGAACAAAAAAGGAAGAGGAGAGGGGGAGGGGGAAGAGAGAGAGAAGAAAAAAGAGAAACAAAGGATTAACGGCATTTCACCGACCGCCCTGATACCCGTTTATCTATGCGTCAAACGCACGCGCATCCAGTGGCGCGCGGAATAATGCACTTTCTAACGATGTAAAAAATGGAAAAAATTTTCAAACCAACGCGGAGTCGAGGACAGCGCGGCCGTTTTGAATGGAATTCGCGTGATTCTCTCTCACGTCCAAAAGAGTTAATTCACAGTCGGTCTCTCTGAGTGAGAGATTTACAGCGACAGGATATAGGGCCAGTAAATGTGCGGTACAACTATAGTGAAGAGGTCGGAGCGGGAAAAAAAAGAAAATGGAGAGGTGAAGGCTGGGTACAATACATTTTTTTTATTCGTTGCGTAAATTTCGAGAGAAACGTATGCGTTTGGATATTCGAAAAATACTCGGTAGCATTGGCAAAGATGATATCCTTTCCCTCGGAGCGACTTCAGGAAATGATTTTTGCACCCGTACAGAAGTGTAAGTATACGGAAGACTTCCAGTTCGAGAGTTCGCTTCTTCTCAGTCGATATACACGCGGGAGGAATCAAATGCCTTTTTCATCTTTCATCGTTGCCATCTCATTTCTAAGCGAAGAGTCTCATCCGATTCCCTTCGTTCTATGCGTTTTATCGCTAAGGTAAGGCGAGAGAGAGAAAGAGAGAGAGAGAGAGAGAGAGAGAGAGAGAGAGAGAGAGAGAGAGAGAGACAACTTGCTGTAAATCACACGTTCGTTCTCTTCATCGTCGTGCGAAAGTGCGCGCTGTATACGCAAATAAAGTTCGCGCCCGACGTGCGGTTTGCCTGCGTCACGAACTTCACCGGCAAAGACGCCGGGCTTTTACAGCTTTCTCTGCGGAAGATATACCCGCATCGCGGCGGTTTTCGCTTCTCTATTCCTTTTTTCTCAATTTTTCGTAAAAATGTAAATGTGGCTTTTATGGGTCGGTTAATAGGTGGATGCATAGCAACCTTTGTTGCAAGGATCCCACGATGTGCGTTGGATTAAGAAAAATTTCAGGAAAAATTAGAAGCGCGAGAGAAGTGCTAAAAAAACATAACGCGGATACGTTTTCCAAAAGATATATAAAAGCGATGCAGATTTATCTTACAAACATTGGGTCATGAATGCGGAAACCGGCGGAATGTATAAATTGAAATATACAAAGCGCAATAATAACAGAATAATAATAATTACGATAATAAATGTAATTTAATAATTTACAACGACAACGGCTTTATATGTATTAGTTCTTGCACATAAATCCATTAAAATCTCGAAATTTCAGTTTTATAAAACGGCTGCATGAAATTAATATTTTACGTCATAATATAAACATATAGTCTCTTATAAATATGATATAAAGTAGAAAATTATTTTACGTTAAAAGTATGATTAATATACATATTCCAAATTATTCACGTCAACTTGGTTCCATTACTAATTCTACGTCGCCAAATTTACCGTCGTGTTACTACTCGTATCGTATCACTATATCGATTACGCGATATTGTTGCTATTGTCGCAAATCCGAGGAGCTTGTTTTCGCAAATGTAACATTTACTCGTTCGTCGTGGCGTAATCAAGAAGAACAACAAGAGAAATTAATCGCGTTCGCGCAGGGGGCGCGGGGACGAAACCGCTCGACGAAACCGGCGTCCGAGTAATAAAAGCACTTGTCTCGTATTAATCCGTTTACGCTCGCGAGCGCCGGTCCAAAATGAAATTTCCCCCGGCGTCCGTCGCACTTGCGGCCGCGCTTTTATTTTCCGAATGCGCGACCCGACAACGGCAACCCGACGTTACGTGTCTCTCTACCTCCCTCCCTTCCCCATCCCTCCGTCATATTTTCGTCGTGTAACAACTTTCACCCCCTTTCCCTCCGCCCAATGGCGGCGGCGTGAACTTCTCGTTTGCGCTCCCTTAACTCGTCGTAACTCCGTTTCTCCGTTTCCGGTAAAAGGTTTATGTAAATCATTCTTCTTACCGAGGAAAATCGGATTTTCGTGGATTACATTGCCGCGTCTCCAGCTACTTGCTTCGTCTTCGCCAACGTTCCGCGGCACGGTGCGGCGCGGCTCGGCGCGGCGCCCAGAGCCGTTTAATTATCGCGAATCGCCTTAAACCTTCTCTCCCTCTCAATCTTTACAGACAATATCGTCGGATGTAAATCATAAACGGCGTGTAAACTCTAAAAACTTACTCCTTTATGGTAAATTATGTGATTATCCTAAGTCGTAAGTAATGGATGATATATATTAAGATTTGAAAAAAAAAAAGATGTACCATCAAATGCTTAGCAAGTTCGCAATTAGAAATTTTTTATGCTGCAGCCTACGATTATGCAGAAATACTTAAGTATAATATTATACAAGATATCACAATAAAATCCTGTGTACAATAATTATTTATAGAATAATGAATTTTCATGCACACATTTTTCATGCAAATGTATGCGCATCGCCCGAAATATCGAAATCAAATCTTGAACAATGTTGAACAATGATCCCTGCCAATACCGAGCCGTGCCCGTTTCGAGAACGAGGTAAAAAGTATTCACAAAGAAATCAAATTTCGCTGCAAAAAACCGTGCAATAATTACGCGTGAAATCACGCGATATGTTCGCTCGCGCGGTATTCTCGCTCGAAGAAAGTTTTTTTTCAATTTTTTACTTTTTTTCCCCCATCGACGTTGAAATGAAAACGTCCTCTCGTTAACGCATTCGAACAGGGGTTTTCTAGTATATCGCGCTTAATTTATCAAATCCTACGCCTAGTGAGAGAACAATTATAATACATGACGTTCTCAGGATGATAATTGAAACCGTTGAATAAATGGGACGGCGTATTAGTTTCCTAAATAATAAAATATTAACACTTCTTCCACATAATTATTATAAAATAATGAATATTTCTATCGTCCTTTTTATCCGTCGCGACTAACTCTTATCGTTGAGAACATTGTGTCCTCCCACTTATTCGTAGATCTCAATTACCTCATATCGTTTCTTTGCACAAAGTCGAAAATGAAAATTATAACTTTGAAACTCACATAGCGACACAACGAGGTTAAAAGTTCTCGGGAAATTTTAAAGTTATTCTTAAATTGGCTTTAGAAAACATAGATCGTATCTAGAAGTTAACAGATAAAAAAAGTTACTGATCAAAAAGTTTATGAATCGAAATGTTCGCGGTTCAAGGATTTTTTTTTACAAATCTCGTACAGAGCTTTACGACGTCGAGTGCTATCGACCGAGAGTTGCGAGACAATTCAAATTTACAATCGCGCGACGGCCGAGTGTTAGTAGATATAAATGATTCTCCAAACTCCATTGTTAAAGATCTACAACATCTCGCCGGGATTCTCAGTGCTTCTGCAAACACTCCGAAGAAGGTGTCCTCGAGTCCGTTTTCGAGTGCCCCGCGCAATCGTACGCTGCCGTTTCGCGAGAAATGATATTTTGATCACGTTTTTTTTTTTTGCGCCATTCCCACCGCCTTGCGGCGAGAGATTATTATCTCGCCAGGTCGCGGCGCTATTCTCTGCCGCGCACCGTCCCTTTTTGTAGATTATTTTTTTTCTCATATCTCCACCCTGGAACGAATCCCCGCGTTCCGTGTTTGCCGTGCACCTACATACGTCCGCCGCCGTCGATTACGTGTGTCGAATGCACAACGTCCGCCGCCCGATCTCGTACCGCAATTTTTAGCAAAACGATTTCGTAATCAGTGTCTTGAGTGCGTTGGTTACGCGCACGGAATACACGTTTGTGTATAAAGCAACCCGACTAAATTAAATTGTTGAAGGAAAGACGAGAGATCGAAATCGGAAGTTTGATGCGGGCTTTTTTTCCGATAAAAATACACGGAAACCAAAATCGGGTGATCGAATCAGATTTTTTAAAAAGCTCTCGAAATGTTGGAGATGTTTTTATTGCGCCTGCGAAACTTAATCTTGTTTTTTTTTACTTTACTTTTTTCACTGTGTAAAAAAAGTGAAAAATCAGTTCTCTGTGTTGTAAAAAGCTATTAAAAATGTTGACCAGAATGAAACATTCTCTTTAAAAAATATAATCTTTTGATAAATAAACAGAAAAATATTCTAATAATCGAAAAATGTTTGTCGAAATAAAAAAATAACCGTATAAATTACGATCGAATATATCCAGAATTTTGATCGCGATCAACATTTAACACTCAGGGAAATGTTTCGCTGTTCCATCAGAATTCTAAATATTACATTTAAATTATATCGCTGTTTTTTGTATCTGCTAAAAAATTGTCTGTCATACGTAGAATTTATAGCAGCAATATTTTAAGAATATATATGCAAGAAAATATAGGTCTCATAACCAAATATTGGAGTCTGGACTGATTAAACATCATAGAAAAACTTTTTTGCTAAATTTGACAAATAGTTCAGATATAATTTCTGTCTCTGTTATCTATATTGATTAAATACAAAACATATGTGGTATCGCAGTGCGTACTAATCATTTATCCGTTTTAGCTAATTTTTTGTATCTAAATAATTCTCGCTATAATTGCAAGATTACTTTTTTCAGTAAATACGCTCCTAAAACATCACGAATAATTACGACGGTATTATATTTATGTACTAATAATATTCAAGTACTAAGTAAATTAATGTGACCATAAATAACATAATGACGATAATAAATTATCGTTTTTGCACATATTTGTCTAGATAGGTTTGCAAGTATTTGGCATAATCAGTATAAGCGGGTAATAACTAATATCAACACAAACTTGCGAGCGCGGGCGATGGCGAGATCGGCGGAACTGCCAATTAGCAGCGTGATCTACCTACGGGAACCTTCCTGTCGAAAATACTGTAACGAGGGCCGATTTGACGCGCGGAGTAATGCGCGAAGTTTCGGAGTAAGGTAAGGTATCGCCGCCGGTGACAAGTTATTAATTGAAAACTTTGATCCAGTTAGTTATCGAGCACGACGAGAGAGTCCTATTAGCATAATCTGAGGAACTCTCGTGCCGTCGCTTGCATTCGACGTTTCAGAGCGCGAACTTCATAACTACGACGATGGCGGCGATGCCGTAATTTCGAAAAAATCAGGTGCCAATGTGCGAAATCCCTGATAATGATCTTGCTTCAACAGTTTCTTCTTTTAGTTTTCTCAGCGTACAGCACGATTTATTTGTTACCTATAATAAGAAAGTAAGAATGTTTTTTATCTTTAAAGAATTTTTTACGAGGTGATATTTTGCTTATTTGTGATGGGAGATGCTTGAAAATTATTAAACTTTGGATATGCAATCATGCGATGTATCATGTGTTTCATGTGTTACGTTGATACTGAACAGAAGAAGTAAAAAAAAAGTTTATGAATATATATATATATATATATATATATCCAATTATAAACTGAATTACATAGTGTAAGCATATCTTGATTTGTTAAAGCAGATGTTTGAAAAGATAATCTAATTAAGTATACTTACTGTAGCACTTTACTGAGCACATACATGCTGATGAACAAAGTTGCATGCGTGATCTATATTACTAAAGTTAATTTATAATACAAGTTAGTGTAACGCATAAGTTCGTGCTGTTGATTTCAATCTCTTTTAGCGGTACAAACTTCATTATTACGATGTTAAATAAAAAAAAAGGAGACGGTAAATTTGCTTATCTGCGAAGAATGGCATGTCGCAGGACGGCATCTGTGCAGAACGACGCCTGCGAAGGATGGGCGGCCTTAAAGAAAAGGGGTAGTTTTCGATATTTGCCAACTTTGCAAATCCTTCGTGCGACAACTGGACAAGTTTTGCACGCGCGCAAAATAATACCTCGGATAAATTAGCTCGCATAAACAGGAAATTCGATCGAAGGGCCCCCGTATTGACTCCGCGTTTTCGCCTCCGAAGTTTCCTCGTTTCAATGCTTTCGGCGATAGCGATGCAGGCTGCAAAACAAGATCCGTTATGAGCAATTAGAAGCTCCCGGCGCGGCGCCGCGCCGTAACAATTCGATGAATGTCTCCCGAGCTATTTGCAATGTTAACGCAATGCAAACACGGTGCATTCTAAAAGTTTAACTGTGAAATTAACATGACGCCTGCCTGCGTGGAAAATTCGACAATACATGCAATTCTGCTGCGCCACATTAGACCGTTTTAGATTGTATTGCAGACTTTGAAACATTAAATTTGACAATAACGTTGCCATCGTATTATTATGACTTTCCGCCATTAATTATTTTTAATTACGAAAATTCATAATTTTTAATTGTTTCCCCAAGGAAAACTTGTGCCAAGCAAGTTCTTTAATTTATTCTGAAAAATTCAATATTTCATTAATCTTTTAAATATTTATAATATTGATTTATATTTATTTTCAATTAAGTCATCTCGTGTAATTTTTAAAAGATTTACTTGGATACAAATATATTAATTTTCACCGAAGGTCACTTACATATAACTTAGATCGCCGCCTGAAAGAAAACGTCCAATTATTCTGTCGTTACGTTACCGCGATTTAAATTTGATTGGAATTAATCCCGGCTCTTTAAAAATCGTATTGTATTTTGATTAAACTCTCCACGAACGAACGTGACGCAGAATAAGAAGAAAATCGGATTTATTCCTTTTCTTGCGCGTTTCTTGAAGCTGGTGCCGTAAAGCCTTAAGCGACTGTCACTTGGCTAAGGATGGAAAGGAAAGGATGGGTGAGAAAATCGAGAAAAAGCAGACGGGTGGTATATACAGGTATATACCGCCAGGTAACCCGACTTCGTAGGGCCAAGATCGATGGGAAGCAATTACCAGATTGAATTAATTGAATTAATCGACTTCCCCGGACTGATGAAGCGGCCCTGGTTCGTGACCCGAGACGGTATTGTTGGGATTTTCGTGAAAACTTTGGCAACCTATGGGATCTCAAGAGCTTTAGACAGTTTGTCGTCACTTTTATAATGTATCATTCATGTAACGAGATCTACGTATTATCTAGCTGATCGAATGCCAGATATTCAAATAAAAGCATTTCAGTAATTTATAATTAAATAATTACATTAGATATAAAAATGTGTGATATATAATATATTACTTAATTACTACAATATGATATTGGCATTTTTTATCATGTAAAAATCCGGAAAAAATCAAAAATTCGATTGTAATAGAAATATTCTATAAATCAACGAATAATTAAGTAATTTAACACGTTTCTATACAAAGTTTTTCATGCTACATTACATACGATTAAGAGAAGTATTTTATGTATATAAATATATTCTATTATTAAAATTTTATTAACAAAATATACGAAAAATTCAAAGTGAATTAAATTGAATAGTAAACGTTATTTGTTTCCAATTTTATTTAAATTGAAAATCGAATAAAAAAATTTGAAATTGATCGAGACTGATATTGCATTACATGCCTATTGGAAAACAATATAATTCACAATCATTCTTGCGCTCTTTGTTACATTAATTTCCGCTTAAATTTGTTCAGTCCCATTCATTCGCACGATTTTGCAAATGTAAGAGCCGTTGAGAGCTCTCGACCTTTGAGATCTTGGTAAGAACTTGACGTTGAAGAAGTATTATCCGAATATATCGATAACGTTAACGTGTCCTCACGAATGAGTTTTCCTCGATGAATGAGGTCGTGGCCCGCCCCGGGTCGCTTAATTCGGGACGACGAAGGCGCGAAACGTAAAGTGCGCTGCTTAATTGCCAACATTGGTAATTACGCCATTCTCGCGTGAGTGGGAGTCGCGGGGCATTTGCCGAGCCCCCGCTTCGGCTTTTATTCCCTCGGGAATCGGGGTGGCGGTGACAAGGGAGGAGGGGGGGGGGACCGATGATAGCGCGGCGACGGTGGCTCGAAACGACTGCACAACTCCGACCGACAGTCGAGCTAGTCGAGTGTTAACCCAGATTTCAATAAAGCTCGCTTTAAAACATTTCCCGCTCTTCCTCCCGTTCCCGTCCCGCGTACCCCTCGATTCAACGCGACTGGAGCTTCGTAACTGACGTTTGCACCGTGGCACGTCTAATTGCTCGGATTTCCGACAACGACGACGTGGTCGTCTATGGGAGCGGCACAGTTCCCGGATCCCTGGTCTTTTTTTTCTCTCTCCAGGTAAACCGACCGACTCACGTCACCCGTTATTAAGCTCGCTCGATTCCGTGCCGCGCACCGACGGTTCTTAAGGATACTTAAGAGTTGATCTTACCGCTCGTGCCGCGTTGAGAACTTCTGTTCAACATCTTAGGAATTTCTAGATTTAACGCGAGCTGCGAGGAAGATTCAGAAAATGTGATTTTGCTTCGATATATTTACGCAAAGTATATGTTAATTAATTAAATTTGAAGCTATGTGAATCATATAAGTGCAGAGTGATAGATAAATTGACCAACGATTTTTGTGATGAAATATTATTTTCAACATTTTCCTAAAAGCTGCAGTTTTATAAAAATCTTAGATTATATTTTACATTATATTAAAATTTTAGCATCAGATTGGGAAAGTAAGTAACGTAATTTTCGGACAAAGCTATCAACATAAGACAAACTTGAAGAAAAATAATAGATATACGAATTGTACTTTATAATACCTTACAAAATTGTGTTATAAAATAAAGAGTATAAAGAGCAAGACATTTTTAAAATACCTGCCTCTGATTTTGTTGGATGAGTTTTATTTTCGTGGAGAAGCGACTCGTGAGATCGACTTTACTGCACTCGAATAAATTTTTCTTACGGTTATTTCGCGCAGCATTCAGGAAGGAAGTGCCTTGAATACTAGCTCCGGCAATTACATTGAATTATGGCGTCGCCGTTCGAGGATGAAAAACCGCGTACGACCGCATTTAGCCGCAGAATGAACCCCGAATGAACTCGTTATTCCGTCATTTTGGCTGATTAAGTGTAATTAAGCTCGCGAGGTCGCCGCGCGCTTCTTCGGTCGTTTAAAATTGTTTAATCTGTATAGCGATATTACTTTCATGCTCTATTGGCATTATATAAACGCACGTAATATGTTTTATTAAATTTTTTATTCTAATACAATTTTAAATTTAAATTAAGATTTAAATTAGCGGCAAAGAAGTGTACAAGTATTTTGTAATCATTACATAATCTCATAATCTTGGGTGCTCACAACACAACGGCTTGCGTGAAGAAATCCGGCATGACTTGGCTATACATTTTATACACACATATATTAATATGTATATAATTTTATTTATATTTTATTTATAATTTTATTGGTTTAAACTTTAAACACTTGACACCAAGCTACTACTATGTGGTCTCTTCTGTAGTATTTTCTGGTTCTTTAAAATGTATAGTGCAGTTAAATAAGAAAATTAAATCAATTTACGATATTTTTGCAGTTATTCAATTTTATATATTTTTGATTGATTAAAATCATATAATTTTTTTAAATAGAAATAAATTTTGTTTTCTAAATAAATATTATATTTGATAACTTTTTAAGGGAAATAATTATAATATTTTTAAGAGAAATAATTGATAAAAAAATGATTAGAATTCAAATAGCAATGCCTATTAGACTTCGACAAAAAATTTTTCATTAAGCAACGTTAATCTTGAGCAATTCCAATAGCAATTCATAAAATTAAAGTGTATGATAATCTCGCGTGTTTATCAAAACCGATATAAGAACAAAAACATTTGGTGAACAATTATTTTGTAATATGCAAATTCATGGTAACGACAGTTGGCTAGCTGATATGGCCTTGGTGTTTGTTTTGACAACGTACGCTGCGTGCTATCATACGCAAGACCGCCGCGTGCCGTGTTTGTCATTCGCGTGGCGAAGCTCGAGCGAGCAGGTAACAGCGCGTGCCGCTGCGTATGTCCGTAGAGTTATTCTCTCTCGGAACGTGGTCGCGGCAGATATCAAGAGACACCGAACGCGATATTCCCTAAGCACGATCGAGCGATTATCAATGTCGCGCGTACGACTGATTAACTCCCGCGATTAATGACTCAAGACACCTGCTATTTCCAAGTGGCGAACATGTCATGAAACTTATTCACTTATTTCTTTAACGATATTTGCATTAGAATATATATACATACCTATCTTATAATGTGTTTTCAATTTTTTGGTAATTAAACCGTCTTTTTTTTAAATTTAGGATGAAAAGCGCAAAGAGAGAGATTTAATCGCTAAACTTAAATAACACAAGACATGAAATTTATTATTCATTTAATAGTGCGTGTATTTCGCTAGATTTATCTACATGTTCTAAATTATGTGCGTGGTATTGATTTTTGATAATATATTTTCGAATACTTTGTATCTCGGTATCCTCATACATTGCGCGAGATACTCGCATATATTTTAATTATTGCCGGGAATTGTGTCGCAAACACAAAATGTATCGACTTCGAGACAAGCGATGTCGCAACACATTTAATTAATAAATATAGTCATAACTAAACCCATGTTTCAATACGAGTAAATTAATCCTTTAGCATAAGCTTAACATTCGTATATACATCGATGATTTATTAAAACTCTCTCCGCCGTTTGAGATTCGCTCATAACACTAATTAGCGAAACACATCTGCCTCGGGTGTCTGTCGAGTGGAACGTGGAGAACGTAACTTACGCGATAATATTTTTTCTTCTTGCTCTTCTGCTATTGCAATAAAATAAAGTGCGTGTCGTGATTAACGCCGAACATACCGTGCGAAGGGCCGCACGGTTCATAATTAACGGTGTTTTCGCGAGTGAGTATTTGTGAGTGCCATGAAGAACCAGAAACGAAGGAATAAGATAAGAGGAGGAGGAGAAGGAAGCCTGGGAAGCATTGGGGGCTGCATCGTATCTGTGACTGCAGATTATCTGCTATTAAATTTCAGATAATGAATTTTCGAAAATTATATTAGACTATATTAGATGTCGCCGCGTTGAGAGATAATAGCATCTCGAAATTAGTAATTTTTCAGTAGAGTATTTTTTATATTCTGAAATGGAATCTGTTTATCGACTTATCTTTTAAAGCATAACTGGTATAACTTCAAATTTGACTTAGTTTTTCTATAATTATTTCAGCACCATAATTATTTTAACAACATACCTTCGCGGTACGTAACTCAAAAAATATCTCTTTCCATAAACAATCATTGTGAAATCGCATTTGAACAAGAAACATTTTGACACTTCTGTCCTTTGGAGTAAATTGGGAAAGCAACAAGCCTGTTGTTTCTAAAAAAAGAATTATAAAACTATATATTAGTCTTTAGGGTAAATTTTCTATTATTAACTCAGAAATGCTAATTTTTGACTTGTGTCATTTTTCCATCAATGCGATATGTAAAATCAGTCTGTAGAATGTCAGAGAATGAAATTAGAAAATTAAAATTTTTTCTTGAAATAAATGTTTCACTGTCTCAAAACGATTGGATCGGATATGCGGCGCTATGTTGGCGCAATAATATAAAGAGAAATGGAGATATTGTTACATAATATAAATAAAGTATTAAATGACAAAAGAAATCAGATTTCTATACGTTTAATATATGTAAATACAGTTTTTGTATTCATAATAAAAAGAGGCTTAATGTTGTTTTCAAATAGAATACGGCATATACAGATTTCAAATGCATTACGAAGGATTATGATCGTTGTACAATAATTTACTCGAAATCAATATGAAAATCAATATCAGACAATAGATTACGGTATATACACGTAGTTACGAGCTTGAGTATGCAAACTCTGTGCAATACGCCAACTTTGATCGCTTATAACTCGGAAACTGTTGCTATCTCGAGATAGATGTTGCATTATAGAATTTTCAATTTCCTGTTAATTTTCAAAACACGCATGTTAAGTGTTATACGATTATGGATATTTTTTTTATGGAAAGTCTTGTGTGTACTTGCGCATGTCTATTACGAGTAATGACTTCTTTCTTTAGTGAGGAAAACTTGAGTCCGAGAAGAGAGTCGTCCAGAAAACACATTATTAAAATGAAAGTTATTAGTGGAGGCAATTTATTGACTGATGAACATCGATGGCTCATCGGAACTTACTGAAATATTTTATTGTAGGCCAAGCGTAGCGCGTAATAATGAATAAAATTTCTGCTGGGCGATAGCCACGGCAGTACTTTTACTCGCTCGATTCACTTTATAATCCCGTTTGATTATATTATTTCGTAGTTTATTATGCTGCAATATATGGGACGCCCTCGCGTGTCATCGCTCCTCCGGCTATCATTTTAATTAACGAAAGTTATATTAATTAAAATAATTTTATGTCTGCCGTGAGATATTAAATTATCACTACAAATAACACAATCCAATATACGATTTTATTTAATTATTATACTCGTCGCGGTCATGTTTTACATTTTATCAGTTGAAATCAGTTGAAATGAACTTAATTTTTTGCTATGCGAGAATTTTCAATTTCAAGATTGTCAATTTCAGAGTGTCACTGTAAGAAGCTCATTGAACTATAAAGTACATGTGAGAGAAATTTTACGCAGTCAAATATTATACAACGTTATTTTGTATTATTTTTTATCTCTCGAGTTTTTTTTTCTTTTTATACATTTGTTCGCCGCAAAATAATTATGCCTTTTCACCGTCGTTGAGTGAATCGTCGTGAAAAAATCGTCGAGTGAGTGATACCTATTCAAAAGATAAGAATCAAAATTCGTTTTTTTTTTTCGTTCGACATTAGCGAGAGAGTGAGTAATCTAACAATGAGCAGTTGGCAGGATAAATTTACCAGTGTTAACCTAGATTTCAATGAACTACTGCTTAAAGCAGCTCTTTCGTGTTCTATTCAGCGAAAGCAGCCTCGTAACTAACGGCCACCTCTAATTGCTCTGGATTTGTCGTCTTCGACGAAAAACTCGCGCGAGCTTTAAAAAAAAACTTGATCTCGCGCCTGATTCTCGGTCAAGTGTGCCATCGAAATCACAGCTGCTGCCCAAGTTTTTTATGTGCACATCATAAAGAATTAAACAAAGAGATAAATTTATTTTTATCTCTTTATTTTTTAGTCTTTATTTTATTAACAATTTTATTTGGCCCGTCATAATTTGAGCGATAAAAAAAATTGCCAGGTATTATTAGATCGTTTGCTTATATTTTTAATTCGGTATTATTTATTCAGTTTTTATCAGCGTTATTATGAAAGCTTATGAAAACTCGTTAACTGAGTCATAGATTGTTACAAGAGATTAAAGCAATAAGCGCGTTGGTGAAATGTAGAGAAGAATAAATATCCGTTGAATTTTACTCGCTGGCGATAACGTAAACAAACAAATAAATACATAAAAGTAAATTTCACTTCAAGATACCGCGATTTCTCGATCAAGGCTAGAAAAGACCGTAAAGTAAAGTGGCCAATAGCCACGATGAGGGCAAATCAGTATAATCCCAAAAGTCGCAACGTACAAGTTCGAATGCAAATGCATTCGGCACGACCGTACACGCGGGCGCTAAACGAGTCGTCAATTGGAATAAAGACGAGTTTGATCGGGACGGGGAGAGGGAAGGGGGGAGTACAAGAGCTTGAATCGATAGACGCCTCGATCCTTGATCTCAATTTTAGATCAGCCGGCGAATTGCGGAGCAGTCGACCGGGCAATTCGGTGAAGTGTTAACGTCGTTTGACCCTCGCGGTGACCGTGCGGCGGTCACGAGGTGCAAAAGTGCGAGGTATTCGCGGAGATGCCAATACAATACGAGGTAAAAGAACACCGTCTGCGAATCTTATTGCAATCCTTTTGCCAACGTAGACATCTTTTTCAGCTTGACTTTGCTCATTTTCGACTTCGCTAACGTAAAATAATAATACCGCATACGTATCGCGTGTATTTTGCGCAGCGGCATGAATAATCGAGATCGTACGAATCAAACAAAATTAGAAAAATGTTGGCATTTAAAACCGCCTGAGCGTTTGCGTGCAAAATTATTAATTTCATTTGAAAAACGGGAAAAAAATTTAAACTCTTTTACGCAGTCTAATTCTGGAAATATTATCATCATATATTCGGAGGATTATTAAAACAGCATATATAATGGGTCGGGTAAACGGATTGTGCGATCTCTGCGGAAATGATATAATTATACGTATTTTTTTGTTGAAAAAAAAAAAAAAAAAAAAAA
>NW_012026789.1:2936666-2992443 GCF_000956235.1 Wasmannia auropunctata | reverse complement strand
AAAAAGTAGGTCGAGATTTGCTTTATTGCTTTACCCAATATTCTTTTTGAGAGTGGAAATGACAAAGGGTGAAAATGGCGTTGTGGAAAGGAATGCGTGATGTCGACGGGGAATTTAGTTGGAAATTAAATCTAAAGCTATATGAATGAAAATATTTTCACGGGAGTACCGGCCTTTTGAAAGCCGAGAGTGTTAGTCGTATTCACGTTCATATACGTACATATAGCCTTGGCTGCGTGTCCCTTGGCCGCCCGGCTTAATTGCGCGCAATTACCGGGAATGGCGAAATAACAAGTGCACTTACGTCGTAAAATGTCTCGCGGTTTTTCATCCTTGGACGAAGGCGACAAATCCAGAACGATTACGAGAGATCATTAATTGCAAGACTGCAGCGTAATTGAGCGGAAACAAGATCCTTACTTACCGAAAGTACGGCTGTAGTTGGCATTGTACAACACATCCGAAAAAAAGGTTTAGCCGGATCGAAGAATAATAGCTATGCGAATTTGGCCTGAAACTTAATTTTTCAAGTTAAATATGTGCATTATATTAATATTACTTGACTGCTAGGTACTATACATAATCGATACTAAAATTATATAATTCTAGAATTATTAATAAATTATTAATAAATTATTAATTAATAAATTATTATTACTTCTTTCTTTTTTTTTTCTAAATATCTAGGTTTAAATTTAACATGACTATTATGTAGAATATTATATTTATTTAATTTTATTAATTATTTTACATTTATAAAATTCTTTGAATGAACGAATTTTATATTATGACACGCTATTTTATTAAAAATATAATGTACAGTACTTATTAAATGCAATATCTCTTAAATATGCATATATCTATTGTACATATGTATATATCTATTACCTAGGGCATAACATTGTATCTTTTGATTAACTAAACTGTGATACGCAACATTTTTAAAACTATTTCTAGAAATAGGTAAAATCTTGCGGTCCGCACAATGTTTATTTCATTTGCATAAAATGGAAGATGTGATTTTATATTTTTGGCTACAAGGTGGCGGGCCGCAAAAAATTCACGGGTTGGTCCGTCACTGGACTGAATTAAATTAGTTGGTTTGTTTAAGTTTTAAAAACGGTATACACCTTCTCAAAAAAACTCAGGAATTCGTTTAACGTAGAGGAAATATATTGGATAAAGTGTTACTCCACTATATGGCACAAGTTCTTTTTTTTCCCCCCCGAATTAATGCGCAAATTAGCTGCAGTTTAACTCGACCGATCTTACCGAAGACAGAAGGAGGGGGAGGTGTCTTGAGGAGATACGCTCTCGCAGGTTTGCGAAAAAGCGAGTGGCACGCCAGTGTCGGTCGCCGGACATAGTATGGCTAGTACACCCCGGTCGTTACTTCGCCATTTCGGGTAATTGCGCGCAATTAAGCGCGGTTAACGCAAGTTGCACTTGCGAGAGCCGCAGCGTTAACACTTCGTCGTATTGTCCCCGCGCGGCGTAGCGCTCGTCCCCGTGTGAGAGATCGCGGATACTCCGGGGGCGAGTACACGCCGGAGGAAGGTGTATATGTATATCCGAAGATTAAACCATCCGCGCTTAAAACGCATCGCGGATGCGGCGCTGTCCCGAGGCAAGAGTTCACCGCGTCGCCGTGTCGGCGCGATCGGAGAGCCAATTAGTGAAGCGAGCGAGCGTTTCGTGTCTTCTCTCTTTTTTTCTCCTCCTCTCCCCCCCCTCCCTCCTCTCTACAGCGATGACTATAACCAGTTAGATCCAGTTAGGGCTATTAGTTGTTTACGAGCCCCGATACGCCGCTCCGGTTCGCCAGTCCTGAAAAATTGCGAAAATTTCTCTGCCCGACGCCAAACAGATCCCAAAGTTTGTTAATACAGCAGAGCGAAGCGAAGCAAATAGAGCGTTTGCGTGCGCAAATGCCTTCGACGTGAAAGTTTTCTTTTTCTTGGGGTATTGGCTCGGACTTTATTTTTCCTCTATTGACCCGTGAAAAATGGATCGGCAGTTTGATCGATTCAATCGTCGGATATTTTCCGGGGCGGAAACTAGGCTAACAAAAGTTTAAAGGAAAACAAATCCGCGGACGATCTCGATGAATATTTAGACGGGCGTCGGAAACCAAGTATCTTATACTCGTTCTCGTGATATTTTTTTCTCTCTGTCTTTCTCTCTCTCTCCCCTTCCCCCGCCCCTCTTCCTCTCTCTCACGTTCCTTTTTTTACTATTTTATCCCATGCGTTAATTCGCATTAACTTTCTCTCAATTAAAACGTAATCTTTTTGCATTCATATTCATTACACCTGCTAACCTGTTACCTTTTTCACATAATGTGGTGTTCTGAAAGATACGTTTAGTCGCTCCCACTTTCTCTGGAATATCGGAGTTTAATGTAAGAGACCCGGCATGGCTTGGCATATACATACATTTATATAACATACATATGTATATTAATATGTATATATTTTATATTTATATGTTTTATATAATATTTTAGTTTACACTTGACACCAAGCCACTACTGCGTCTCCTGATAAAACAATTTGTTTTAGATGAATTGTGGATATCCACCTTAATGCCTTTTCTTTATTTATGCAATTCCATTTTATGCAATTCCTTCAAATTTATTGACTAAAAAAATAATGTATAATAAATATTTATAATTTCCAATTTTTATTTTACCAAATAACATTCAATAAATAAATAAATATGTGCAGTATATATGTTTATTATATAATCTTACAACAATGTCAAATATTCTCAAGTTTATCTACGTAACGGAAAAGATACAGAAGTAACTTTTCGAGCACTCGATCGGGTAAACCGCGCGAAACTTTCTCGTGATTTCATTTAATAATTATGTTTGCATTCTCTCGACCGTACCGAGTTTTCTCAAGAATTCTCCGAACGAGCGGCGAGAACTCATTGGAGCTTTCGGAATATTCATCTATCCGCGAGTCTTGTCTTAGGAATTCGTTGCCTTCCGGTCCGAATTTTCCTTTCTCTCGATTGCCGGCGCGGTGGCAGAGGTGGCGAGAAATTCTCTCGCTAAAAGCTCGCTTCCGATATCGAATTCGAGAAATAGACCGCCGCTCATGCCACCGCCGTCGCTCCCGCGACGAGTCGAGCTTTAATCCACATGCATCCGAACTCTAATATAACTTTACCCCAAGTAATAAACATGCGAGTTTATGCGGAAAGCGCCTGACGTGCACGGGCAAAAGTTACATTAATAATCACGCCCTGGGTCGTACGCATTAAAGATCAACGATCAAGTTGCTGGATCGTGAAGATGTGCAACGAATGTTACGTTCTCGTCAACGTTGCAGAAATGCACAATATTCCCTCGTGGATCGGGAAATTAAGTTCCTTAACTTCGAAGTCACGAAGGAACAGCGTCAGACGAATTTACTCGATTGTCCGCGTTTCCACAAGAGTTCGTTGTAATTTGGAATAACCGCAAAAACGCGGAAAACTGAAGCGCACACTTTTACAATAGACTCTCTCGTATTACTTTTCGCAATTATTATGTGATATATTTAATTTGTAGAATAAAGGTAAAACTTTCAGAATTGTGTTTGAACAAAAAATGAAACTTTCGGAGTGCGATATTTCGTTCGCAATAATCCGACGTCATATGTATCTAACTTTGCGATTTGTAAATTGACGTTCGTCCGGTAACGCGACGTGCACGTATCTTTTCGCTCGCTAATGCTCAAAGATACACTCGAACTTCCCTCGATCGAGTGGAACGAGGGAGAGTGCATCGTTAGGTACGGGACAAATACGGGGCATTAATCCGGAAGGGTCACTGGGAAGCTGCACCGGCGGCTATCGTAACAGAGAGTGACCCGCGCTTTCTTTCACTCTTAATCCCCAATTAAGACGTCTTCGTTCTGCGGATTACAGGCAAGCGGCAGGGGGGAGAGAATCTCCTCTACCAAGAAACGCGCTTGAGCCATCTCTCCGTCTTGGCCCTCTCCGCCGAACCTTTCCTCTCCCCCTTCCCCCTCCCTTCCACATTTACTTCCTGTCTCTTTGATTTTATCTTTCGAGTTAGCTCGCGGAGTCGATGGCGGAGCTTTCGCGAGTTTCGTGGTACCGGAAGCCAAAGAGCTCCGGTCGGAAAGAAGTTTCTTAGACGACGGCTGCTGCAGATACGAATAAATATTCCGATCGAAAGCGAGTTCTTCGCGAAACACCAGAGTGGTTCACTAATGGAAATGTGATTGTTAAATGAAGTTGTGGTGACATCCCGACGCATATCTAAAGAGTTCATTAATATGAAGAGCAAACTATAAATTAAATTAGAAGCGCGTTTGAGCGTTATCGATCGGTACGAAAAGTTTTTCGAAAGGCAAAACAAGATTGATAAAGTTTAAAAAAAAAAGAAACACGGATAATATCGTGAATTTATAAATATAAATATTTCCTCGGAACGGATAACCTTTTACATGATCTCGCCATCTTCGGAAAAAAGCGAGTGTAATAGGAGATTTTTTTAAAGCAAATATAGAAATATAAGAGATAATATAATATTTTATATTCATACGTTATTTTTTTTACTGAAGATTAATCTACTATTTACTAATTAAGAAGGATTTACTCTAACTAATATTGCATATAATTTATCTTTATTATTAGCTTTTCTTCTTTAAATTAATATTAAAAACCTTTTTGTGTTGTTAAAAATTCGAGAAGATTTTAATAAAAGTCTGTATTTCTTTTGAATGACACACGCAATTAAATTCTCAAGTCTGCAAATTACATAAATTTTTCAGAATCAATCATCCTGTCAGTATTGTTTTAGAAAAATGTTGAGATTACAATAGAACTGCTAAAGTACATTTCAAACTTATTGTTTTTTTTTTTTTCAAATTTATCAAATTTATATACGAGTCATTATAACTTTATTATATATTTACGATATATTTTTTTATATATACCATATATATTTTTTATTTGAAATATCGTGGTGAATCGCGTTTAAAGATTGCATGTTGGAGTCCCCCGTGCCGGATCACTTGGCTGGATCAGGAGGATAACAATGCTCACCATTCATTCGTTGAATGCAACTCCGATCCTTCGTGTAGTTCCCTTTTTCCGAGAAGGAGAGAGGGAAGATTTATTATTCCTCCACGCACCTTTGTACGTGCCGATCACGTAGCTCTCGCGGCGTTTTTTACATTGTTTGCGTGGACAAGTGTGCGTACCGGTGCGCGTGTACACAGGTGCGTATTTCATGCATGTCGCTTGTGTGTGTGTGTGTGTGTGTGTGTGTGTGTGTGTGTGTGTGTGTGTGTGTGTGTGTGTGTGTGTGTGTGTGTGTGTGTGTGTGTGTGTGTGTGTGTGTGTGTGTGTGTGTGTGTGTGTGTGTGTGTGTGTGTGTGCGCGCGCGCGCGCGCGCGCGCGCACATCCCTCATCCCTGCCGCCTGCCGCTTTGTCGCCCGTTCCTTTGAGCCATTGCCATTTTGCGGTGGCAGCCACCTTGCACTGTTTAAAGAGATTTTCATGGCGCTGGATGGGATATTACGTCCGAATTTCGCGGTTGGAAACTTCGCAGAAAGTGGAAATTCGTCGTCGCGCATAGCGCACTTCCTCTCTTCGCAATCCTATCTCTCTTTCTCTGCTGAGTCTATTAATAAATGGTCTGGCGCGAGAAGTAAGTCGAGTTTACCGTTGCGCTAAATGAATTTTAAATAAACACGAATCCGCCCTCTCTTCTCGATCTCTCCGCAAGCATCAAACGTTTTATCACGTTCTAGTGCACGAAAACGGCGATTAATTGCCATTTATCATGCTCAACAGTTTAACACGCTGCGCCATTTATAGCCCGAATTGTCGGATTTATTATTATTACAATATTATCATGCTAGAACCTGTACTTATACGTATATAATTACGTGTGTACATACATTTATTATTCAGCAATCATACAAAATCATAAATAGAATTCTATATTCGCGGGATTCGATCAACGTAGATCGTATAAAATGGATTTCAAGTTAAATTGACAACATGACCGAAATTATCCGTATTATCTGTGATTGCACAACATTTAAAAGTAGTATTAATTATTTATCGATTTTCGTGTAATTTGGTAGTAATATTTCGAGTACCGAAATTCTCGTACTATACATTGAATCAGTTTTTCTACGAATTAACTGATCGATAAAATTAGAATGAAAATAATAAACATCCATGCAATTACTGCTATTTCATTGCATTGCGTGTTTGATCTTTATATCACAAACATGTGAAAACAAGTCACACGCATGTTAAAACAAGTAATATCTTGTAATGATGTACATGTAATATTGTTTATTTTATATATATATATATAATATTGTAAAATATGTAAAGATATAAAATAATGTAAAGGCTATTTCTGTTTCCGACAAAGTTATTCTCTTTTGTGTTCACTGATGCAAAACTGGAAGAGAGAATTTTTATTGAATTTTAGATTCGGCTTCTGTTGTGTAATCTTAAACTTTGCGGAGCCACGCTGAATAAAATAAGTTTGTTCGGCATGGAGATCGTTTAAGGATGTTGTTGAAAATTGTTTTAAGTATCGTATATAACAACGCAGACAACAAACTACGAGCTTTGATTGCGACTCTGTTAATCAAGTATACAAGACAATGAGATATAGATTGTCTTTAAATCTTTGTCGTAGTCAAACTATTTAGGAAAGTTTTACAGATATCTCGAAAACGCAAATAATAGATATATTTAAAAAA
Source organism: Wasmannia auropunctata (assembly GCF_000956235.1). Taxonomy (NCBI): domain Eukaryota; kingdom Metazoa; phylum Arthropoda; class Insecta; order Hymenoptera; family Formicidae; genus Wasmannia; species Wasmannia auropunctata. The sequence continues at coordinate 2,985,693 of NW_012026789.1, read as the reverse complement.
CTAATCGAATTTGCGAAGATCTGCATTGAATTCTCTTGAAAGAATAATACAGCTTTTATGTCCCAAATGAGCCTCAGAATACTCGCAATGAATATTATAAATGAAGAGTATATGCATAATGCATAAAATTAATTAATTAAAAATTGTTTAATTTCATATATAAACCGAAGTCAGTTTTTTTATTACTCCCAAAAGCATCATTCATTCTTTTCTTTTACATAGATTTTTCTCGGAAAAATATGGAAAGAAATAGATAAATAAAGAGAGGATAAAAAGTAATAAAAAAGTAACAATATTTTCAACGACAAAACATAATGATAAAATGAAACAGGTAGATTAACCTATTGTTAAATGGCATTTATCTTTGAGCAAAAGGGAAAGGGCGTTATTGTTATTTACTGAGGGAAACATAACATAATAGCATAATAGAAAAGTTTATAAACATAATTTTCTTCGTCTTTATGGAGACTAGCTAAATACATTTCTCTTTCCGTATATTTAACATAACTTTGTACGCAAAGTTGCGCAATATAAATTTAATTATACAATAATTTAAAGAAAGAGAAAGATTATTATTTTATTTGATTGTGTATAAAAATTAATGCAAAAATTATGTAAAGGAATCAATACGTTGTAGACGAAGCATTATATTTAAATTAATATGTTAAAAGTTAAATTAGATTAATTTATTTCCCATTTCGATATTGATCAGAATTGAGGAATGTAAACTTTAATATATTGCAATACTTTTAATCATAATTATATTATTATGCTATATTAATTTTCAATATTACCTATTACAGCGACTATATCCATCAGATTACATCCCCGATATCAACAAACTTTTCTGCAATATCGACTTGCGCACCGGCATATATAATAACTGATATGTATGAATAAACATTTATGTAATATAAACTTTGACATCGCTAAACGACGAACGGCATTCCCGCGTGACGTTGACGCGCTTCTAAATATTCGACATGCAATATTAATTTGAGCGACATCAATTACAAACGGTACTACGCATCTCGTCACGAGTTTTTCTGACAAAAAAAAAAAAAGAAAAATGCAAATTGATCTTTGATCAAAAGATTCGTTTATGTACACGTTCTTGGATCCATTTTATCGCGAGCCTTTATCTCCACTGAAATTAAATGAAAGAATCATGTGGGTCATTGATCGCAACGATAGGTTATCGAATTTCGAAAAACAGGCGTGCGAATCCATTGTACCGCGCACGCCATTGGCCGAAATTCAACTCGGTAGATGTCCAAAGATGAAGCGAGAGATTCTAATAGAGATTGAGAGAATGTCGGTCGCGCGTCCATAATGGCGCGAGGGAAGCGAGAACACGTCGACGGGAAGTGTACTTCGCGGCAGGTTCTTTAATCCGCCAGCTTATCCCCGGCTATTGTTTCTTGGAGAGAAATATGCCGGCGATAGCGACGCCGTTACGCTAACAATAAGATAGCGATAAGTTTTCAAGATTAACACGCGACGACCGATATACAAGAGCGCTACGTGATTAATCTCCGTAAGAATATAAACCCTATATATATATATATATATATATATATATATATATGTATATATATATATATGTATATATTCAATGCGTAAATATCGAATTATTTTAATTATTGCGGAATCCTAGCTGAAGTTGTAACGAATTAGCATCGCAATCAATTAATTGAGATCAATATAGATGCATAAACTTTATTGGTTTCAATAAAATACTAATTATGATATAACAAATATGAGTGATACAACAATATCGCGCACAGTAACGCAGTAGGTTAATAGAATTTTAATGAATTGCATATTAAAGAATCTTGTCAATATTATAATGTAATTAAGAAATTTTATTTATATTATACATATGTACATCTCGTAAAGTTAATTTCACTCTATCGATCTATCGATCACGAAGTACGCATAAATCTGATTTTTTCGAAATTTTTGTTTAAAATTATTTAAAAAATTGTATTCAATATTCTTATTTTTTTAAGATGTAGAATTAACTCGTTCACAGTTGTACGGCAATGAATTCTTGTACAAATCGAAAAATTAAAAATCGCTATTCGAATAAACAATTTAGATGGAATATAGTGCTTTGGATAGAGGTCAGTTGAAAGTACATGTAGCTCGGTATGGAAACGCACTTTCGATGATAATTTTATAACAATATTGCTAAAAAAGCAACTTCGTAACGATAGGATAGCACGGTGGCGCGCGAACACCGTCAATAGAAAGTACTTTGCGGCGGGTTCTTTAAAGCCGTGCTTATCACGGAGACCGCCTGTGCATTCGCGGTACACGATGTACCGTTGATCCGCGGATTAGTCGCTAATTATGACTTTAATGTGCGCCCACATTAGCGACACCGCAGGCTGCGGCCGGGATTTAACCCCCGCTAAGACACGGAGCGAATTTGCGAAGTTATGGCATCGGTTTCGCCGCCGCTTTGACAATCCACTTTGTCAATGGGCGGGATTAAACCGACGCGGTTCGCAATGAGATTATGCTTCTGGATGTATGCACGTACGGGCGAGTGCTTGCGAATGATGTGAATGATTAATTAGCAAGGCTCGGCTATACAAGCAAGTTCAAATATATACATAAATATATAGGTATGTGTACCTATACCTCAAATGTGTCTTTTATCTTAAACCCGGAATATTCGAACTTTTTCTTGCACATGCGTGCATGTGTTTTGGATAGTTACATCTTGGTGTAAAAACGATAACGAATATTAAAAATAAATAGCAAAATATATTTTTCCAAAAAAAATTTTTTTTACATGAAGAACATACGAAATTTCATGAATATGTTATACGAATTTAACTACAACGAAATTCAATTATTTAAGGTTAAATTTAAATTGCATCAATTTTTATTTAAGCATTTGATTCACAAAACTTTATATTAGCTATACACATTGTAGGAATATATGCGGAACATTTTAATATTTCCGCGCGACAATTAATTTTGCAACAATATCTGTATGAATGTAATATTAATATTTTTCCAATCTGAAAAATTTGATAAACTTTTTTACATCGTATTAACTATTCTAACTCGTTATGCGAAATCTTTTTGTAAAGTAAAATATTCTGATTGAGAGATCAGTATAATTCGTCAGAGTCTACAGCATTGATACTTCAATAATAAATTTCAGATATCAATAGAGCGATATTTTATTGTAAGCCAGAATGGATGTATGTCTTGCACGGATGGTATTACATTCTGTTTTAATTATAATTATCTCCTGTTACATTTAATCTCAAACGAAAGTGGTAATTCCGTTAATTGCTTTAACTGAAGTCACATTCAATTCAAAAAGTAATACGTACGTGACCAGCTAGGTAACTTTGGCGCTCCAATTTTAATCACGTCGCTGCGAGTCAAATTTGCTGAATGCGCTTGTATCGCTAGACGTTTAATTAAACAATTTATGGTAATTTTCCGAATCAAAATGAAGCTACTATTTTCGCTCGTAAATAAACGTAATAATTGCTGATATTAATTCACCTTCGATTTTGAATTGAATGGCCGTACACGGAGGTCAAATCAACTTTAAATTCGATGAGAAGAATTTAAACTTGTTTCGACGAAGGTTACTTCTCGTGCATTTCTTCTGCAACACGCGACGCCAGGTTCGCTCGCCTCTAACAATAAGATACATGCCTGTGTGTATATAAGCGTAATTCAAAATGTAAATTTAATTGAAACGTATACGCGTCCGGCGCGTATATCCCACCGGGAGTGATCATCTCGTCCGAGGCATTGTTCTCGATTTTAAGCCGTCCACCGAATAACAGGCGCCCGTAAGTGCCCGTATGATTTACGATCGACCCGACCCGATCCGATCGGACCGCGCGCGCAAATCGGCCGCGCGGTATCCGCCCGAAAATTACAGCGTCTCGGTATCTCGCCGTTCGTCACGTCGCGATTAAGACAACGGCGGCATAACGATTTGATCTTTTCAATTAACGTTACTCCAGTTCGGTTTTTCGGGCTCGCTCGAGGATGAGCGGAGCGACGAGGCGGGGGAGGGGAGAGAGGGTGAGGGTGTTGCATTATCTGACCGAGACATTCCTGAAACGGCCGCAGGCTAGGTATGTATGCTATGCATGTCCGATAAACGTTTAAGACATTCCCTCCCTTTGCTTCGGGGAGTCCCTCTCCAGGCCTCTCCTTCGCCTCTCAGACTTACGGGCGCTTTTTGTTACGGCCTTCCCGCCACTCTCTATCGGATCGTATTATGCGCCGTCACGTCTTAATAGATTTACGACCTGGATCTGATTGCCCTCAGCCACTCGTTGCCAATTTTAATATTAACCGGCGAGACGCGCGATGAGAAAGAGCGTGTCAAACGCGGCTGATATCTTACAAGGGGAATTACACGGCATAATAAATTTACGACGCTTATTATCGGCATAACGATACGCGTGTAACGCGGATTTCCAAGAAATTAATCATACAGAATATGATGAATGGATCTCGAAATTTATATAATGAACAAATTATGTAGTCGATTTAAGATTACAAATTACCGAAAAGGAGAAGTCTCCAGTGGCGCGGTTGTTTTATTTTTATGCATTAAGCAGAATTTTATTGCCGCTCGATACGGCTGCTAGGAACATCACATACATAATATATACATATATTTTCACGGTTTTCAGATTTACATTTGAAATCTTCTCAATTTATAACACTCTGATGTTATACTTTACATACATTATAGAGATTATAAACAATCGACATTTGTTTCTCCCCCCATCATCGTATTTGCCGGCGGCAAATTTGCGTTGATACAGCTTAATATCTCTTACAAATAAATTAACGCAACGCAATCCCCTGATGGTAAAACGTTTAAACGTTTACTCTCGGATCGTCACGCGTTCTTCAATGTCGTTTTTTTTTTTAAATCGAGGTAGAAAATTGACGATTTACTGCGGGAATCGATGGCAACAACAAAATACGCGTGGATATAGTTATTAATAAAATTACCCTCATATGTGTGTGTGTGTGTATGTGTGTATTTTTGTGTGTGTATGTGCGCGTGGTGTGCCCGCATGTTCAATGCTATTCGCGTATATTGCACGTAGGTGGATATAACACACGCGAGAGCACACACACACACACGCACACACACACACGCGCGTAAAACCCACGTAACCGACCTAGCTCGTGACGACCCGCTTTTTATGCGCTAATCCACGGGGATCGATCGTTTAATCTGGATTAGAGTCGCGGGTGACGCGAGCTGAATAAGTAATCGGGCGCCAACTCTGCCGGATGTAATTTAATTCGTACGTACTCGTCTTCCTGCCATGGCTTCTCGTTCTCTCGCTCCGCCGCCCTGTGAATGTTCTTCTCCATTCTCCCTTGAAGCGTCTCGAACTTAATTGGCCCACGATAATTCGCCGCTGCGGCCCTTCTACTGACTTACCGTCATAGCAAAATCCGGCAAACATAATTACCGGTGGGTATCGGGAAGTAACCCTTGCTGCATTAATTATTAACTCGTTCCCTACTACGCTCTCGCAAATTACGTCTCGATCAGCTAATGTAACAATGATTTTAAGTTTCAACGTTCTGCTCAGGACAAATTTAATCCTTTTCCGCAACATGTAACACGGACGTTAAATTGTTTCAATAATAATTCTTTACATCTACTTCAATATCGATACATTATTGATTTAAGCACTTATTAAACGATGCATTTCGTATCGCTTATCAATTTTAAGTGAAGTAATCGAGATAAATTAAAAAAGGTCGCGAGACAAATATAAAAGTCAGACTACCCAGTTATTTTATCAATAACCAATAACAATAGTTTAATCCGGAGTGTGATTTCAAAGGCGATTCTTGTTCAAAGATGTCAAAAGCCCGCGAAAATGGAATTTTTTTATATCAAAACGATCCTGGGAGAGAGCGTATTTAAAAAAGATTAACGAAAACGATGTAACGGTTGCTGATCGAATTGACTTTCCTCTTATCGAAATATACCCTTCGGCATATCGACGATATTGATCCTGGGGCTCAAAGTAAAGACGCGCACACGCGTGTATCTTTGCTCGAATGTGTAGCGAAGTGCGTATGTATATATATCTTTACTCGAATAACAGGCTGACGATGGAAAGACAACGGCTGCAGGCGTAAGATAAATTTGTTCTCGCTCGATGTGCTAAAACGAGAGATCCCTTTGACCGGATAACGCTGCACGACGCTGCACGCAATGCAATAGTTGGCGATGTCGCGACGAGTGGGCGACGAAAAAGCGAATTTGCTGATCGATACACGGTGACGGACGCGCGTCAGGCGGCACGGTGTCGCGGAGCGTCATACGTCATATCGCTTTTGTTAACGAGCGCCACAATGCGAGCAGATCAGCGATCAGCGATCACTCGCGCGTGTTAATGAAGTACGAATTGCATCAAATTATATGAAATCGATCGCGGGAGCGTTTGCGACGCATCGACGCAGGCGACGTCGTTAGATTCCTCGCAATTAATATAATACGTGGTGATGAACGTTGCGCATTCGTAATCGCGTTACACTAACGTAATCAGCGCGGATGCGGCGACGGATTAGGCGACGTCGACTAATGCGAGTTTATCGCCGATGTAACACGACAGCGGCGGCGCGTTCGAGAAGCGTTGTATACATATACATTAAGCGTTATAGATGCCTTGACGTTTACCAAATACATTTCGGAAGTACACTTTTTGCAAAAAGATGCCTTATACATATCTAGGTAGATATTTGTGCATTGTAATTGTATAAATTAAAAAAAACAACCCTGAACAATTACGTCACGTCTAAAATAGGTATAGTATTTGATTTATTTAAAAAAAACGAAAGCTGAAGGTTGAATAATTCAGATTTTTTTTAGGTAATAAACTTTTTTACTGTCTCAATAGAATAATTTTATTTAAAATAAATACTGGTAAATATACTATGATAGTAAGTAGAGAGAGAGAGAGAGAGAGAGAGAGGTGATTTTATTACAATACATTAGTTTATCTTAAAAATATATTTCAAGATACTCTACATTGTTTAGCGTGTGAAATATCTTAAGTATATCACGATTTCTTAACAAGATTTCTAGAGATTCCTAGAGATTAGCTTTCGTAGATTCGTACAAATGCGATATGTAATATCTTATTGGTGTAATAAATTAACCCTTGGCAAAGCGGAGTAACTTCACTCGAGACCCAATAAATATTTCTAGGTTTCGAAAATTATTCATACATCCCCTTCATATCGCAAGGATGTAAAAAATTAAACTCAAAAACTGCTATTTATTTTCTTATTGTTTTATGTACTATATTTATATGCAAAGCAACTTTTTGTTTATCTAATAGAGTACTGACTATAAAAAATGGCTCAGCCACAATCCTCCGAAGGGTGTCTTTTGAAAGTTAAACAAAAACGCATGCAAGAGAAAAATACAAGAGAGCGTTGTTATTAATTTCTTGAAAGAATTTTTTTAATGGCATGAGAGAGAGAGAGAGAGAGAGAGAGAGAGAGAGAGAGAGAACGACTTACAATTTTTAACTCGATCCAATTTCGAATGTTTCTTAACACGGAGTATAAATTATATTCGCGTGAGGAACAGTTCTTTTCCTCCCCTAGTACGACAATGCGGATTTCGGGACGGTCAACTTCCGACAGAGGCAACCGAACCGCCGTTCTCGCCTTCGTTTGTCGTCGTCGACAATAAGTTCGCACTAGCGGAACGCGCCTGGACGTAGGCCAACTACTTTTATGGGTTCGTACTGGCAACAACGTGCTTGTAGTAAAAGGAGTGTTCGCATCGACAACATGATTTGCCCGCGTTCGACCGTCAAAGATATACGGCGTGACTCGCGAAACCGATCCAACTTGCGCGTCCCACATAAACTATTAGAGATACGCGAAACTGCTGGGGGGGTTGATCGACGCGTATGGCTGCAAAATCAGTATGTGTGTGCGTGTGTGTATATATTGTATATATACACAAAGAATCCAAAGAGAGAGAGAGAGAGAGAGAGAGAGAGAGAGAGAGAGAGAAGATAAATTGAGGATATAACGGAGATGTATTCTTTAACGTGTTTGAAAAGTAACTTTTTACTACAAAATTGTAAAATTGACATTAATAACATTGAATTTTAATTATAACGAGATCGACATATTCATCGGATTATAAGATATTTATATATGCATAATGAATACAGAATTTTGTCAGTATGGATTTGAATTGTTTGCAAAATTATAACTTAATTCTCCATTGCTTTATTATTCATAATACGAATTAAATAATTGATTTTTATATTAGCGTTTTGTTAAATTGGAAAAATAACACTAAATTAACTTTCTGTTATTAGCGGTTCTGAATAATAATCAATTAATGCATAGAAATAAGTTGAATAAATTTAAATTTGACATAGTCAACAAAGAAGAAAACATTCAAAAAAACTGATATGTGACTTGAAAATTATATTTAATCAATAAATAGTAAATAATCTTTTTATTAACCTTAAGAACAGAATATGATTTTTTATCAACTAGAGTTAATGTAAGCTACCATGTTATGTAGTTTTTTAAGTCTTTCACCATGATAAAGTAGTACAAAATTTTTAGTTTTTATTCAGAATTTTTTGAAAAGATGTAAGTAAAAATACAGTAACATCAATAAACTAAAATTTTGTAACAAATTATAAATAATTAACCGATAACATTTAAATCAGTCTATAGTATTTCGAACTTATCTCGAGATTCCACAGACCAATGCCCTGAGGATTAAACGCAAGAGATATCTGAAATTCTGTACGTTACGTTCACTACAATTCTTCATAATGCATTATGACCGACGTTTCAATACGGACAGCAAAACACCGTTCGTACGATTGCATTTCGCGAGTTTTTATTTCCGCGCGTTGGCGAAACGTACGTCATGATTCTATATGGAAGACGGGGTACGGCCTTATCACGTTCCTCAGTATCCAAATATCAATGCGACTCGAATCGAAACGAAATTCACCCTATCATCGAGTCACGTTCGGCGGGAAAATCTCAATGCAGGCGGCGCGCATTCGGACAAAGCAAAATCGAGACGTGGAGCACCGTGTACGCGCGCCCGTTCGCCCGCTTGTCGAATCAAAGCGCAACAAACGAGCAACACGAGCTCGCATGCAAAACAACACACCGAGGCGTGCCCGCCCGTACGCCGCGTAGTAATCCCTCACCGTGCAAATCGGCGAATCGATCCACTTTTGGGCTCGCACGAGTCCTCGCACTCGCGCGTAGAATCCCGCCGAGAGGCTCACAGCTCTACCGTCGGCAGTCGAGGAAAACCAAGAGAGTTGTTGGAAGTGTACGAGAAGGAGGGAGGAGTGCACAGCGTGGGTGGGGTTGATGCGGGGAAGAGAGACCGAGAGTAGTGTCACTGAGAGTACGATCAAGCGGCACTTCCGCTCTGGGAATTCTCGATATCTGAAGTTGAGATCGCAAATATCGAATGCGGAAAATCGCTGCTGAGAGAAGGTGCTGCGCGTGGTGGCAGGATGGCGGCGCGGAGGGGGTGGCTCGTTGCGAAGGGCGGAGGTGGGGGGAGCGGACGATCGGAGAAAAATTGTGGCGAACGATGGGAAGGTAAAAGCGGCGAGAGTTCTTCCTTTTCGCTTCCTGCCTTCGTGCTACTACTGGGTGTTCCGACTACGGCACAGGAGAGATACTCGTATCGCGTTGACTGTGCGTCGCGAAGAAAAAAACGTTTGACGCGAAAAATGTTTCGGTCTGTTGAGACCGCTTCGAAAAAATTTATAAGAATGAGGAAACTATAAAAAAATAAACGTACTCCTTTGTATGTTACATCATAGTGTAACGCATAAATAACTGCTTTTTCCTTTCTACAAATTAAGGAAATCGTTAACTTGTGTAATTAATATTGCAAAATGAAATTTCAAGAATTCGTGTGAATAACCGAATGAATTTGAATTATAAAATTTTTAATATTGAGGTATCGTTACGGTTTTATTTTTTATTTTATTTTCAAAAATGTTGATATTCTTTATAAAACAGGAAATTAAATGGAAAATATATATTTTGATACAATATATAATTGGTGTTGTATACCTCGCAGACTTTAGCTTTAATGACAGATTCCCCGATAGCCGGTGTAGAGACAAATAGTCACGACGGAGACAGGGGGGTGCGATGAGATCGTCATTGGTTGTTAACACGACGCCGGCTTCCGGAACACCCCGTGTATGTACCGCGTGGTGACCGTAGGAAGCGCGGGCGTCACGGGGATGACAGAGAGAAAAGCGGGCGGCGTGAGCGTTGGCGCGCGGCGGGGGTTCGGTAGGAAACGGAGGAAATATCAGCGAGATAGGTACAAATACGGTGCTATATATGACAGTTTGATGTATAGTTGAATTTTTATGCCGGCGAGAGATGTTATTGCCGCGTCACAGGATGAATCTCCGATACGTCGGGCCGAGGCTGCGAGGAAAGTTGGCAGTGGAATCGATATCTCGTGATTTATGCCTAGATTGAGTTTTTCCGGCGTTACCACGGCTACTTCCATCGATCTCTCTTTCTCTCTCCATCTCGTTTCTCTTTGTCTCTCTCTCTTTCTTTTCCTTTCCCGCGCTCGGAATCGCTATGAAAGATCCTTAGCACATCTCATCTGTGGGATCATCCATAGGTCGCGAAATCGTTCGGTTTCCTTGAGGTCGATTAGAGCAACAACTCGCGATTTATTTTCTTCTTTTTTTTTACAATAAGTGTCCTTATGAAAGGATATACTGTAGTAGTACCTCCATTTGTGAAGATATTTTCGAAAAATATCGTCACATTTTAGAAAATATCTTCGTAAAAAGAACTCGTTGATATCCATCCCTTTTTGTACAATAAGCAGAGAATAGATATTCAAGCAAGGGGGTTAATGTAATATAAATGTTAATATAAACGTTAATCGCGGATCATAAAAGTCTTTATTTAATGCTGCATAAAATGTCGCGTTAGCATCTACAACGATTTATGCGACGCCTACACGGTTCGCAATTTATCTATCTCCGATAGTGAGAGCATTCTCTGATATTCCATCAACTAATTTCGAAACGTCGATTACGTTTCACGTCGCGATTATTGACGGAGGATAGATAGCTCTCGCCTCGGCTCGCTGCAGTTTATTCCGAAGCAGCTGATGTATCAATTATCGGTGAAACGGTTTCGCGAAGTGTCTTGTTTATCACGACAACAATAAATAGACCGTTTTTTTTTGTAAATAGCCCGGGATGAGAGGAGAGCCGGGTGTACAATCGATACCGCTCGGACAGCATAAATCCCGCCTTATCGCGATGTATACTTTTCGCTCGCGGGCTACAAACCAGGTTGTACGCCGCGCGGCAGGTGTGGAGGAGAGATTCGAGAGGAACTTTATCAAGCGGCACTCTCTCGATATCCGAAATCGAGGATCGCGTATGCAGATTTATGAAAAAAGAAAGCCTCCCCCTTCCTCCCGCCCCCACCCCAGTGCGCTTCGTCTGCGCGCCGCGTCGCGACTTATCTCGCATACGAAAAATACGTGCTCGATCAACAGCCATCGACAAGGCTTGCATGCATATACCTATCTGCGGGCGAAGGTAGAAAAAGATTGAAAACCGTTTACTCGTTGATAATAGATCGTTTAACATGTTAACTGTAGCGACGAAATGACTTACGGAAGCACCGGCATCGGCACCGCGTGAAGATTAATACGAATCTATAAATCGTGCTATATCGTTTCCATTTTTTTTTTTTTTTTTTTTGAAGAATTATGTGTAAATTATTGCCATAGTTTTAAATAACAGTCTAGAAGACTAGATATATCACGTAGACTTTATATAGACACTACTTCAATGTTTATTTTCTATACTTAAAACTTTTATAAGTTTGCTACTGCGAGTTTAAAAATAATAACATATACATAGATTTGAACAGTAATGAAAAAGGCTATTTCAATAAAATTTAATTTTATTGAAATTTTTGACAGTTAAAGATAGAAAAAAAATGAAAAAGATAAAGATAGACAGAAATAATAATTTGTAGTTTATATATGAATGTACATACATACATTTATTTATAAAGACATATATGTATACATATATCTAAACAAATTAGCTTATCAAAGTTTACTAAAAATTTTGAAGCTTTAATAAAAAATTTATATATTGCGGAGTTTTCTCGTTAGCCATTTGTGATCCTTAATTATTTCCATATGTTTAAATCTATCATTATAGTTACGATTATTATATGTAGGAACAATTAATCTTTTAAATTACACCAACATTACACTAACATAATTTTATTTTTTTTCAATTTAAAATCAATTTAGCAAAATATACCACAAGTATATCCTAAGAAAGTAAATCGCAATAAACGTAGAGACGTTTCGAGCCGCGTGAGGTGAGTGAATTGTCGTTATTTTCTCTCCTTACCGCGCGATATTTGTAATCTCGGCTTGATACATTACATGGAATTTCTCCGGGTTGAAAAGCAGCTCGATGGTGGCAGCCAACACGATACTCCGGCGCGTCTGCCTCTTTTTCTGTTTTCCTTCTCTCCGCCACCTTGCTCACAACTCGTCTGCAGTCTTCTTCGATAAACAGAACCATTTCGAGATACCACAGCATTCCACATCTTGGTGTTTTCTAATTGAAATGGAGAGAAGCTATGGTTTACCACTAAATAAAATTACATTGCAAAATACTTTCTCTCGCTAGCAAGTTGCGTATATTAAAATAATACCGCGCTCGACATTAAAGATAAAAATAGCGAATTCTTTTAAACATTAAAGTGCAGTATGCAATAAGAGACAAAAGTTTTGAAATTTCTTTATACAATTACCTACGAAAGTAGAAATTATTACGTCTTTGCTGCCTTACTTAACTCACGTAGTTAATACAATATTTCTTCCTGTTAAAATTAATTTAATTAGAATTAAATTTTTTATATACATTTATACGTATCTAGCTATATATTTATACATATCTAGCTATTTTTGATATTTTTGATATTTTTACTACATATTATTTAATTTTAAAGCTCTGTTAATATATACGAAACGGAATTTAGTCTTTTAGACACGTCTTAATACTTTGAGCTTTGTCGCGGGCGTCGAATTGTTTGAAATGTTTTGTAACGAGCCGCGTTGACGCCATTATTTGCGAAATACGATGGATTCGTTTCTCTGTACAGTCTACAGCATACTTCATATTCGGGACGCGCCGCGCGCAGCGCCGGAGGCTTTGTAATCTTTCGAAAGCGGATCGCTCGATCGATTCCCTCCCCCAGGAACGTATGAATCGCCCGTTCGCATCTTGGAACAGTTTTACTCCGGCTGGAAGAAAGATGCAACGGCTGTACAGGAAGAAGAAAGAGAATAAAAAGGAAGAATACAAGCGGCAGCCACGACGGATACGCGAAAGTGTCGCCATTCCTGCTGCACTCCAGCTCGGGGAATTTCCCGTAATGCATCGAGAGTCGAGATTGCATGCGTCGAATGGAAAGCGAAGAAAAATAACTTTGCCGTTTTACCGACTAGAGACTCTCGCCACTCACGTGGCACTTGTATTTGTTGCTATTTATTTATGTTTATTAAGCAAATTGTCGGAGCCATATCGTTATACGTATTTTCAGCAAATTGTACACTATTTACCTTAATATTCTCGTTTATTTCTTATAAAAACTGAGACGTCTCATTTCGTATAACGTAAATAATAATTTTTATTCCTGAAATATTAATAGGCCATAATGTTTGGTATTTCAAGTACGAATGTGTTGTTATTATTATTATCTATTAATGAATTATTAGAGTATGAAAATACGTGACTAAAATAAACCGTTAGACATGACACAATAGGAATAAAATAGGACAAATTATGAAGACCTGTATACATATTTTAGTTACGACATTGCACGATTACTAAAATTTATTGAAGATAAACGTAATTTAATTAGACAAATTAATCATTATGTCAGCTAATATATACAGTACGTTGCTGAAGGATTACATGCATCGCTGACAAGGATACATGGTTACTCGATATATGCTCTAAAGTGAGGTAATAACATTTGAACCATAAATACGCGACCCAAGATTTCGCTCTACAGATTCATAAATCTCATTCTTGTCCCAATATATTTTTCCCGGGGGAATAAGCCGCGGGAGGGAGATAACGGCTACTGGCGAGAAGAGGAGGTCGCGAAAAATGAAGAAGACGGAATCAGGGGTGGAGGGCGGGGAATAAATTTGTGTGTGTGTATATGTGCGTAAACGGCGCGGAGAGTTGAACGAGTCGCTTTGGACCGGGAGTCGACGTCGAAAGTATATCGGATGCAAAAAACGAAAAAACAAATCGTAAATCATTTGCTCCCGCGCTTCTTACGCGCGCAAAAAGCTGGCGACGCGACGAGAGCAAAGCGCGATGGCGAGATATTCCGGGGCGCAATCATGCCGAAATTATAACTATTTTATTCGCGCGGACGCGTCATAAAAAGCTATCAGCTGGTGTCGTAAAATTTTCAGAGTTTAGAGCACGTATCGCCGCTGATTCGATTAGTTATCACTATTATTGTCGTAGCCGCGCACTTTATGTGAAAAATATGAATACGGTATTTATCATTTATTATCTGTCAGATCTTCGGTCATTTACAATTTATGATTTTAATATGTTGCCAACATTTCATTATACATTATGAAACAGCATGCAGTCATATTTCATGAAAGCTGTCGTATTTTGTCATTATAAATTTATAGCTTTATGACATTATTTTGAAATTTGTTATAGGTAAATACGGAATTAAATAACGAGTTTTCTCTGAACAAAAGAAAAAAAATTTAACATTATAAATGCTAAGCAATGTCTAATAACAAGATTTGCTCATTAAGTAATAACGTGAAATTATTACAATGTCGCCTGATTGGAAAATGACTGTCAAAGCGCATTCTATCGCGATTAAAAGATACGAGCACAATCGAGCGAATGTCGTTCCGTTCTACGGGAGGAGTGGAGTTTGTACGACGCGAAAACTTACTAAAATCGAAACCGCGCGCGCACGCGAAATGGAAACTCCGCGACTCTCGGGGAAAACTATGGGGGAGCTTGCCTTTCCTCTACAGTGTGACATAATCGAATGAGAGGACGGGGTTACCACGCACAAAGTTACGTAAGTTGCCGGGTTGATTTAGTTCCCGCGGATAATTCGGGCGACTTCTCCGTTCTCTCTCTCTCTCTCTCTCTCTCTCTCTCTCTCTCTCTCTCTCTCTCCCCATTTTCCTCCCTCTCCCTCCCTCTCTCTCTTCTACTTCCTTGTTCCCTTTTCCCCCCGCTGGGATGATGGAACCAATTCCGGCTCGTTCGCCACCAGCTGGCCACGCCGTTTCCTCGTTTACTGTATGTGGCGCGGATACTCCCGTAAGTACATCGAAATGTTCTCTGGAAATTAAATGGGCCCGTTCGCGAAGAAATGTGCGCTCGCGCTCGCGCCTTTAAGTACCTTTATGTTATCGGCATACTTGGACTTTATTGATATTGCCAATTTCATTTTCTTGCCGCGGAAGGGGGATACGCGGGGGCAGAGCGCGCGGTGCCACACTCCCGGCGGCGTTATACAGAGAGATCGAGAGCGGATATAATGGGTGATCGACCGTCGAATGAAACTCCCTCGAACAGACAGCTGGAAAATCGGCGTGTAAATGCAACCGGCATAAAAGCTCCCGCGTTCGAAACGTGCAACTATCGGAAGAACGAGAGAAGGAGAGATCGATCGAATAGTTTGTAAGAAGCTTTGTCTTGTTTAACATTTCGGGATGTTTACTGTACAGAAATGATCGGTCTTCGACTTTCATAAATTTCTACAGATTTCTGCACATCGGATAGCATATATTGGTCTATTTTGCGCGTAACGTGTATATATTGTGCATCATTTATTTCGTCGGATAATTGTGAAAGGTCTCTTTCCCCTCCCCCCTCTCGTCCTCCCTCGTTATGCGATGAAGAAAAACGATGCATCACGAACGCTGAAATGATTGGTTATTATGGAGTTAATCACTTAACTTTATAAAAGGATGGTTTTCTTCGTGAAGGAAAGAGGAACAGTTAATAAAAGGACATGTTCATTAACTTTAGGGGCTATATCATAAATCATAAATATCCTGACCGCGACTTGACTTTGTATTAAAAACTCGAAACGTGTTATTGTATAACCGTTATTTTCTAAGCCTCGAGATAAATAACATAAATAAAATATATGTTAGTAACGTATTCAGGTAGGAATTTAAAAAACAATAGGGATAACATATCTGCAATGCATTATCACACAAAAGCGATTTCGCAATCTGCCATTAGTCTCGCTTTGATAATACCGTGGAAGAGAAGCAAGTTAATGATGGAGCACATTCATCAATCTCGAGAGATATCGCGAATCACGGTTTTGCGATCTTATATGAAAATGATTTCGCATTAAAGATTCAGAACGTGTCATTTTGCTTGCATTTTGCGGGCCGTATTTATCGCCAAAATATATTGCTCGCGCTATCAGCATACATTATTATCAGCATCACGCGTGTAGCATACGAAAGGAGATCGACCTTCTTATCATCGTGTTCTCATCATCTCCAGCAGCGACGCGATGCCCACGTGCGTCTCCACGTAGGTATATTTTGTATCACTTTTATCGTACGCTCCCGCGAACTTTATCTGCGATTTATCGTTTTTTATACGTAATTTTCGTGACATCCGTTTCGATTTTTCCATTCAGTGATGTTATCGATACAAATTGTTGTATTAAACGCTGGTATCGCGAATGTATGACGATAATCTCACATTAATATTCAACATCAAGTAATTAGAAAAAGAACGCCGAAAACAATATAGATACTATTAAAAAATTTTACACTTATTGTTAAAAATATTTATATTATTTAAAATAGTTTTTTTTAATTCATCATCTAGCGAAAACAACAACAAAGTTTCAGATATTTGTATATACCGGAAAACGTGAATTGCAATATATGTAGTTGAGGAATTTTAACAGGATGAAACTTTTCACACTGTTCCTACCACAGCTGCGTGTGTGTCCTGCAGCTTGATTGAAAAGTGCAAAAAAATTTTTACATTGCTCTCGGATTCTCACTACTCGAAAGTATTTATTTTGTTGCCATATAATAACAAAAGTAATCAAAGTAATCAAAATAGTACATCAAACATGTAGGTTAACAATTGTACAGGGGAGTTTTAACACATTTTTTCTTGTGTATAAAGTTTCTTTTATGTTTACGATATACATATATGTATATATATATATATATATATATATATAATTTAATAATGGGATTTTATACCATAGTAATGTGCTGCGATAATATCTGCTGCGCTATTTCAACAGAAATATTAATTTCGATCATTTTCTATCATTTTCTAAAGCAAATACAATTTTGTGTTTCAAATTTATTTTTGGAAAGACATAATAATAAATTACTAACAACATGATCAAAGAACAATTTAGCAAGTATACGCAATAAAACTCTATGTATGCGAATAAAGGATTAATTTGAGATACATTGAGAATCGGACGTGAATAAAAATAGTTTCGCACATCACTATCGCAAATTCTTCGTTAATTAGTAATAGAATATAGCCATAGCACGATATGAATTTCTCACAAATTTTAGTTTATTATCTGTTGACTGTATTTTATTACAGAATCGGATTCTTTATAAATTATATACGCTTTTTAATAAGATAACGCCTATTGAAAATGAACGTTAAAATCTGCTAGAGTAATTATTGTCCTAATTTTCATGCATAATTTACAGCTGTCAGCAGTGACGCACGTTTTTGCATAATTGCGCAATATTATCCCGGATTATTACGTCAAATTGCAATTTATCAACTAGTATGCAAACGAGCACGCCCTTCACGCATAAACATTTACACCCATTCCTACCATTCTGTTAATAACGTCCGCAAAAAATTTTAATTATTCCGCTTGTTTAAGTAAAAAAATTAACGTTTTAAATCAGTAATTAAATGATCAATTAATTATAAAAGTTCAATCATGAATTATATGTTTTATTGGATTTGCTGTTATTAAACTTTTATCTTAATTATTATTAATCCACTTATATATATGTATATATTCATATATCCCAATTTTTGTTATCAAATCTCTCGTTTTCTATAATAAATATGTAATATAAATATTTTATGTGAAAATATATTATTATTTTACCCAGATTTTTTATAATGCAATGTATTGTATTAATCTATAAAGATAATATGTAATTTTTAAAATATGGCTGTATTGTCATTAAATATAATAATATATTTAATATTAAAAATAAAATTTCTATTGTGCCCGTGCGTGTAATA
Source organism: Wasmannia auropunctata (assembly GCF_000956235.1). Taxonomy (NCBI): domain Eukaryota; kingdom Metazoa; phylum Arthropoda; class Insecta; order Hymenoptera; family Formicidae; genus Wasmannia; species Wasmannia auropunctata. The sequence continues at coordinate 2,967,280 of NW_012026789.1, read as the reverse complement.
CATGTTACACATTTCTCATTTAAAGTGATCTTATGTATGTTATAAAACTCATTAAACATATTTTTTGCTGTACACAAAATATTAGATTTTATATTTTTTTTTATATTGTTATTCGTAATTCATTTATAATATTTTGTGTTTAATTTTACATTGAGAAGCTGAAGATCGAAAACGAAAAGAATATAAAATAAAAGTATTACTTTTTTTTAGTAAAAGTTGTGAATTCAGAAGCATGAATCATGTACGTTATTAGCAGTAAAGTTTTGATCTGTGAATATTAAATCCCGGATACCTACTAAAGATTTGCTAATTCGTAATGACGACTCGCGCGGGTATGTCGCTGAAAATTTCACGGAACATGCGGAATTCCGGAATGCCTGTATTTCACGGTTCTCTTCTCGACTGTCTGAGAATTATAGACTGCATTTCTAACACACGGTATGCACGTACATCCGTAATGATATTACCGATTCCGCTGAAACTGCTTCTGCATACGGACAGTATTTTCATGCTTATTAGTTTTTAGGTAATTTGCAACATTATGCGCTCAGTTAAATATTACGCCAATTTAAACAACGCTTTTCGTTCATGATACTCATGCTAGATTTGCACATAAATTGATTTCAACTTGTTATTGTTTAAAATGAATATTTCACTAATATAACTTTGTGAATGGAAGGAAATGGCAAAAATTGTAAATATTTTTCAAATGGGTCATACAATTTAAATAATGTATTTCTGTGTCAAATGCGAAAATGGGAAAAAAACGGATGAGAGTGAAAGATTTAATTCTGTGAATCTTACTTCATATTTTTCTATCAGAAAGGTTAAACATTTAATCTTTGAACGAAAAATGAGACAAGTTCGTACAAATATATAGTAGATTAGTGTATCCGTAAAAAGAAATATAATGGTTGGCTTACTCGAAAATTTCAGTTGAAAAATATTTTCTAGTATTTTTTTTTACCGATAAATAAACATATATATCGTTACATTCTCTCGTATTAACAAATATTTGATATGTTATTTAGTAAAAATATTTATAAGTACTTGAATATACATATATAATATGCATCCTCGGCTCTTTTAATAAGCATGCAATACTTTTTCCATTTCTTAAGTACCTACTATTGAGTTCTCTCATGTATTTAGAATGTTCATAGTGTAGGCGACAAAATACTCCACAGTAAACGTAATCGAATATTTTAACAAAGCAAGATGTAGAAAAGAACTTTTTGTAAACTCGAAATTTGTAATGAGATTTTTTTAAATTACTTTTTATTATTTCTTTTATAATAAACGATTATCATTGTTACTTTAACAAGACATGTCGCAAGATTGATTTGAAACTGTTACAATTTTATCCGAAACAGTTTATCGAACCTTGCTTGTTTTGCAATGTACTCGATTAACCTTATTTGAAATGGAACTCTCCTATGTGTATACATATACAAATTGGAATAACAGTTATCAAGCTGTATTGCATATAATGTATGCGATGTTTGTTTTATGCTGGGTCGAAACGCTCCCATCGAAATGTTAGCAATTGTCCAACGTCAATCCCCTTAGTTATCTAATACGTCACTGCTGACCGTACGAGCAAATCCAATGGTCTGTAACATGCAGGAATAAGAGAACACTTGCATTTATTTTACGTTACTTTTTCAAATGGTTTTATTTAATACTTGATACGTTAGACAACATATTTTTACCGTCTCTATGTCTATATGTTTTATTCTAAACAATTAATACAGTATTCTAAACAATTAATACAGTATACTTTTATTTTCTAATTATCAGGAAAGAAATAATCGAATTGTCTGATTATCGGAAAATCCCGTGCATTAAACGAGACAATGAAAAAGTTACATATCAGAATAGAACTTTAATTGGAGACAAAATTATTATCGCTCAACTCTAACAGATCCCGCGGCTCGATTTGTTTATTTGTTTACAAGTATATAATTTGAATTCTCTGCTCGGATCTCTGTGTATTTCTATTTCTATCTTGATGTATTTCTTGTTTAACAATACTCTGTCTAACAATATTGTAAGTATTAATAATTGTCTACTTTGTTTTCGTCTCAACGTGGTATTAAATGAATGCAAATTTTCTTGCAAACACAAGAAGATCTAAGAAAATGAATGAAATTTTGAAAAACAATGTTTTGTATTTTTTTGCAATTTCTTTGCGTCACATGGAGAAAATGAATACTGCACATAAATTTTTTATATAACCACATTCTTGAGAAAGCTATGATTTTTAAATAACCATGCCGTATCAATGGTAACACAGGAAATTTTTCGAATATTTCACAACTTTCTTAGATTCCCGCGTATTATTCAACTATCGGAAACTACATATATACATACATATATATAGAATGTCCCGAGATATATCGGTCTAAACTTGGCAAACGTATTCTATTCCACCTTTTGTGAAAAATTGACACGTAGCGTTAAGAGTTCCATAGCTCGCGTACGACGGTACCTGGCTGCCACGGTTGTGTAGAAAGGAGCACAAAATCGATCGAAGATTTCGAGTCGACAAGCGAAACGTGGACTCGCTCACCGTACCATTGGTGACTCGAAAGAGCACCGTGTTTCATCGCGATGAGATCTTACGCACGCAACACGCAGTCAGTATAAATAAGAATAATAGTTTACTCCTCCAAATATGTAATTAATGAATATACTTGCGTGCATGCGCGAATTCCATAATCAACAACATGGCGATTAGCCGTGTTGTTATACGATTAATTTATTATTATCTGATATGAAACGCAGGCTTTTATCGCAAAATTAAGAAATGAGAGAAAGTAGATATAACAGAAAGATTTAATTAGATTAGCCATCTAATCTTACAGTAAATTTTATATTATACATTAGAAACTACTGTAACTGAAATACTGAATTTTCTATAAAATAATTAAATATACCTATATATGTAATATGAAATAGCTTAAAAATAATTACACATATATTTACAGTTTTGTTATAGATACGATTAAACTTTTCTACGATTGTTTATGAAGATTCTTAAGCATTTTTATATCATATATTGTTACAAACATTATCGATTAGTTTCTACTTAAACAAAAGCTTCGCGCACAATCAACAACATTGTCGAATTGTGAACCACTTACAATCAGATAAAAAATGCCGCGTACAGAATGAACCTACTGTTCTTACTTATATTCTGGCGCAACCGCTCGACACACCGTTCCCAAATTTCCCAATGCATCACAGCGCGCGTGTATACTGCCCATGTATCCGCGTGTAACTCCATTACCGGGATCGCGCACCGCAGAATATCAAAAACATACTTCGCGCGATGCGTACGATTTATCAGAGGCACTGAAAACGAGAATTTATCGCCGCCATAAAATTGCCCCGAAAAGAACACCGTTCTCTCTCAGATGAGGCGGCGAGGGAACGTTGCTCATTAAAATTTTTATGCCGGCAGCTTCTACGCGGCACGCCCACGGCGATACGTTGAGAATACACTAGCGCATTGTTGCCGATGTTACTCGAAATGACTGCACGTTGCTACCGATGAAAATCGGGTAATGAGTCGGGACACGCATCCGAGATCCAACTTTTTTCACGTTTTCAGCCCCGACGATGTATCCGCGCCGTTTGATAAATTTGAATATTTTCCTTTCTCCGCTATATTTTTCGTGGCGATATTTCGTTTCGTACGTGAAACTTTACGTGAAACTACGGAAACGTGATTTTTATGAACTCTCTTTGAAAGCGAATGGAATTGAAAATATAGAGGCTAATTCTTATCAATAGTTATCGATAGCTACTCTTAAAACTACTCTTGTCCGTTCCATAACGAAAATTGTGCTCAATCGGAAAAATGGAGCTGTGTAAATTTTAATATAAATATAAGTTATGAATATATATAAATGTACGTTATGAATTAAACATTTAACCAGATGTGACAAAGCCAATATTTATACATGGCTGATTAACGGCTGATTATTGGCGTTATAAATGAATTAGCATACTCAGTAAATTCTAAGAGTAAACATGTATGTGTAGCAATAGATGATTTTTTTCACTTTTTTGGTCAAAAATCAAGAATAATTCATATATTTATTTTTATAATATAATATTGGTGTTTCGTAATGTGAATACCATGTGTGTACAAAAGATTAAACGTAAAGAAGGTCATACGTTATAAGCAACAAGAGCACGTAAGAAGCATGCGAGGCGCAGTAGAACGAATCGAGTATCGCTCCGACATCGGGGAAACGGCCAAAGTGGAACAAGTCAAGTCGAGCCGATACGCGCGGAGCACGACAGAGGGCGACGCGCCGTGGCGAATCGGAACGAAATAAAAAAAACTCCTACCGAGCGTAACTTTTAGACGCAGAATGTCCAGGTGAATTAGAACAATAAAAAAAAATTTGTTTCTTCCTCTATAATAGTGTAAAAAATCACGTAGGAGAAAATTAAAGAATTGTCAATATTTTAAAAGTAAACTGTTTTGCAACGATTTTATAAAGGTTATTTTACAAAATGGAATACGCGCAACACATCCTACAGAGAAAAAAGAGAATTATTAAAATTGTAACACTTATTTTTAGACACATTCGCGAAACTCGTCCGACATCCGTGAAAATCGGAGGCAAACAACTCCGGTCTTGTTCATCATCCCGCTGATTCGTTTTCTTGCGAATCCGCGGCGCCCATGCGTGCACAAGCGTGATGAGATCTCCGCTTGTCGGAATCGTGGTACATGAAATATCGGTTAGCGAACGGCGCGGTGTAGCTGTCGATGACGTCACGCAACGGCACGATTTACGATCTGCACGCACAATGTATCGAATTATTTTGTTGATTCAACGAAACGGTCGGCTTTCTCCCTCCCCTTCTCTCTCTCTCTCTCTCTCTCTCTCTCTTGTGCGCTGTTGCTCTCATTCGAGTATCGACGTTTCCGTCATTTTATACGCTGCATTTGTCTGATAGACAACATAGCCTTTTCGCGGCCGCATTGCTTTGCGCGATTAATTGACGCGAGCGCGAGTCGAACGACATAAATATAAAAATATCATTATATACCGATATACTGATATGTGACATTCTATTACCCGCCGCCGCGCCGACACGCACATGAATATCCGGCTTTTCAGCTGGCAAAAGGATCGCGTTTTTTTCACATCGCACACGCTAAGTCCATTCCGCGTTTTCACGGGTAAGCTGTCCCCGGCGCTACATATTCCTGTCGGTATTGTTATTCATCGTCCGGATTTTTACGCGTCGTTAGTACGTTTTACTCGGCGAGCGCGCGGGCGCAAGTCGGCCGTTTAATATTTTGTGTCGTTGTTTCGTGGTGCTGGTTGATGCGTTAAGCCCCGCCGAGTGTCGAATATATACAACGCGCGCTGTATATTGGCTCGTATCGCTTTGGGTTACAAAAGCATGTTTTTACATTTTTACGCATGTGCTCGTCGGTATTGCTGCCCCAGTAACGCGGTTTATGCATATTTCTTTTTTTTTTTCAGGATTTTTAACGCGACTGTCCATCGAAATTTTAATAGCGCGATTTACGGTTGCTCGATAAAAAATTGCTCGCTTGATTGAAATGTTTTTATACCTCCCTTTGCATTTATCATCGATTATTATACGAATAATTTTGCTCGATGACATAAATTTGTAAAATATTGAATCGTGAAAGTTTTAACCCGCCTGTTTTTTTTTGTGACTTTTTCATTTTACTACTTTGAGGTTTGATATTTTGTACGTTATTGTGTTTTTATATCTTTATGAGTAGTTTGTAATATTTTCTAAAAAAGAATGATATTAAATTAATAAAAAAAGAGTGATATTTTTATCGTACAAATATTTTTTATTACTTTCATTTCTAAAGAAGGCGCGTTAAATCGATATTCGAATTTATTGTAGCATCAAAATTTATTGTTACCTATTTTCCGCGACTAGTTCTCTTCATAAACGTAATAATAAGTATGGACTGCGTATTCCAGTCAAGTTGCTACTATCAATTTAGAAAGAGTGAGTGTTGCACGATGCGTAACACTTTCTCTCATTCTCTCTAAAATATTAATAGTAAGAATAATAACATATAAGGTTAAATCGCTCTCCCTATCGCCTCCTTTATCCAAAGCAATCGATTAAAGAGAGATGCTAATAATACATTAATAATTTTGAGTAAAAGCGACGGCGAATGGTGACAGAATAAATATTAATATATAAATTTAGTATATAAAACAGTATGTATGTTTTAGTATGCAAGACGGAAAAGTTTATATATATGAATGAAAAGTACGACACGATTTTACGGCAATATATCTTTTACCTGATTCTGACTTTCGAAGAGGAGTCATCGGCGAAGGGTTATGAAAATATCTTCGCCAAGTGCACGCTTGAATGTGCAAGTAAAGTACATGCAACTCGGAAATTTTGAAAAATGAGCGGTTTGTGAAATATTGATCCGCTGGGCCGATTAATAAATCACGACGACAAATAGCGCGGCGGATGACGCGAGTGCTAAATCGTAAGACTTCTACGATTTTCCGTGCAGCAGTGCGCCGCAGAGAAGAGAGAAAGAGAGAGAGAGAGAGAGAAAGAGAGTGCTGCGAAAATCGGGCGTGTCTCGATGCGAAAAATCGGTGCCAGAATTTATGATAGAAATTACAAGGGCGGAAAGCAGCACACAACTCGCCGTATTCGCTCTGAAAAATTGCGCTCGCGTCGTATCAGGTTCAATAAGTCAAAGATACGTGCGCGCGTGAGTCACGATGCGTAAATCGACGCGAAACGTATCGGACACCCATCATCCACAAAAATCGTATCTCGATACGCCGTAAAATCGGCGATTCTTTTTTCGTTAGTGCGTCGCTCGGAAATATAGCGAAAGCGCGCGCGTGCGACGAGACTTCGAGATTTCTGCGCGCGCGAAAAGAACTCCGCCGCGCGCGGCGCTGAATTACCTTTCATTCGTGCGAGCGACGTAATAAAAATGCGGCTTCGTAAAAATCCACGAAGAGGATTACGTTGCACATAAATTATGACGCCGCGGAAATATAATTTAAATCATACTGAAAGGGTGAAACGAAAATATAATGAGTGCGCCGGGCGAGAGTTGAATTAGATTTTAATGCCACCTGGATGGGGGAGCGCCGAATGCTAAGCATTGCATTTTCCCTTTGCATAGCTGTGTGTATAAATTTCTATTGATTATACCTATATTTGAAGTAGGTATGTATATTCCATTTCTCCGTGCGAAACGTCCAACTTTAATTGTATGAAATTTTAATCAATTTTAACAGATTTTCTGCTCATTTATAATATCGATTTCATTTACAGACATTTTTGTAACTTTCTGCTTGAAATACCTCTGTATAACGTTTCAACATTTAATATCCGTACAGCTTAAATTATGATAATATTGTGATCCTTTACAAAACACAAATATTTGTCGCGATGTTTATTATATAACTAGATCTCAGGTACTATGTGACTGAAAATTTTCAATTCGCGCGTTACAGTCTCTACATTTGTAATTTCAGCAATTGCTCTCCGCTAGTACCATATTTCCTTACTTACTCAAAATTATTCGAAAACATTGCGGAGTTTTATTATTGATTTAGCACAAATATACATATACCTCATAAATGTATTTTTAATATTATTATATGATATAATGTTTCGCAGCTGATTGAAGTTTGGAACGTTCCTGGAAGGATTTTTTTTTAAATGACTCTTCCCATTTCTAGCTTCGTAGAGTAACTCATAAGTATCACAAACGCAATACAAAACATTTTGATCAAATACACACGTTGGAAGGCACCCTTATGCTTAAAAAATTCTAGCTACACCAAGAATGATTTTTTTCTCTTTCTATTTCTATTATTCCTTATTTCTGGCACTTAGAAGTTACTTTGTGCAAAAGTAAAAATGGACCAAATCATTCTTGGTGTAGTTAGAAGTCTTTAAGTGACCGAGAGAATTGTTTATCGTGCTTAAGGATGCCTTCCGACGCGTGCATTTGATCGAAATAGTTTATTTACACTTCTTGATGTACTAAAATTTGATTCGAAACGATACTTGCAATAATGCAATATATCATGAAATTAAAAATATATAATTGCAAATGCGCGGTAGTTTACTTGTCGGTCGTAAAATCCGAGCTGAAATAGTGATAAATGATTATTTCAAACATTACATAGAATTTTGATAAATGGTTCGGTAGATGAGCTTTAAGGCAATGATTTATTCTATCAGTTTTCAATCTTGTCGGAATATTACAAGACTAAAACTTTGAGGTATGTTTCTTTGAGTAATCCCGTTTAATTTTCGATCTAGCGATTGCTAAATAGAATATTTTATTTAATCACCAAATCAGTAAGAGTAAAACCAGTAAAAGCGCTAGTGTAAAAGTACAAACGCACAAAAGATACTTCTCATTACTACTGACGTCGCAACACGTTCCCATTTGATCCGCCATGTATCACCCATTCGCCTCAAGCGCGATTCCCACAAGTTTAATGCAACGTCTAGGGGAGGAGGGGGGAATCCTCTTTTTAAGACTCTCAACCACAGACGTAAATACCATCTTGTGTCACTCAAACCGTAATCTTGCAGACTCGGTTACAGCCGCGCGGTTTCTATGCACCGCAGCGTGTTGGTTTATGTCTGCTTTCTCCATCTTCCTCGATTTTCCTTCTGTACGATCGAATCGAGAAGAATCCGCGAGTTGAGAAAATCTTTCTGCTCCGAGAAATCCAAACATTCAACTATCCATCTCTCGTTTATATTTAAGTAAATAATATTAGAAGCTAGGTGTGTTGCACGCGATGATTTCTAACTAAATACACTCGTACGTTATAAAATATAAATCGTCTGTTTATATTTTTACTGCATAGTATATTTTTCAAATTAATTTAGATTGAGTGCAACTTTTTCGTAGTGGAGAATTTTCAGAGAAATTAAAATTAACGTTTCTATTCATTTCTATTACGGATGATAGAGAAACTTTTTAATTAGAAAATCTATGTAAAGGCTTCGAAGAGAGAATTAAAAATATAAGCTTCTTAATTAATTGTGCGAGGAGGACCATATTAAAATAAATTTTTTATGAAACCGTGCTTATGATATTTTTCATATGCTATATGAAAAGACTGAAAAATAATATACACGTATATGTATATATGATTTTGTAGCATATGATGTCATACTTTGTATAAATGATATTATCTATCGAATGCAGTCCATCGCGGAGTAGATAATTGAAGTAAAAATTCGCGACATATGTTTTCCGGGTGGAGAGGGAGCCGAGCGATTTGCTTAAGACAGAGATCTTAAAATCCGCGATTGCGGAATCAAGGTGAGCACGCGATATCAATTAAATTATGACATGCGTAACTTTTGCAATTACGTCGCCGGCCGCAGGCAGGCGGATTCGATAGTGGTGTAGCTCGCCGAACTAATTGCAGTCCTCCCGCTTCCGTTCCCTGCGCGCGACGGCGCGGCGCGGCGTCGCGTACGTGCGCCGCTTCCGCATTAATCCAGTCTATTACTATCGTAGAAATTAACATCTAAATCTAAGCATTACATTCTGATTGTAGAAAGCAGTGCCATCTAATTAGTTGCATGTAACGAATTATTTTACGATATTTGCGACTTTTTGACTGTTGAGCGGCATTAATTAACAGCATTAATTAACAGGCATTATTGCGAGATATTGTGCGTATGCTTAGAAGATTGTATTAATTAAAAACATTATAATATAATATAATATAAAAATTATAATTTGAAAATGTATCTTATATTTGATAATACTACATATGTATTTCTTTCAAATATACGCAGCAATAATTCATCAAAGATCAACGCAGTTTGGATAAATAAACATATCTTTATTTAACTTATGTATATTATTTGCAATATTAATTTACGTATTTTAAATTCTGTCTTGAACTTTATGCACAACATTTAAGTTCCCTCTTAGCTCAGATTGCCGCTTCCTGAAAATTTCACTTTGCATTAATAATCCGCGGTGAAATGCGGACACGACTCCATGATGGACAAATGGATGTCTTAAATATTTAGAGGCGCGATCTTAATTATTCGCCAAATTCCTGCAACGCATAACATATGCCACATGAAATTACACGTGTGCAGTCGGACGCATTAATGGTTCATTCCGGTACATTCGCATTCGCACGAGCGCTGCGTGACACGCGATTCAAACGATTCTTTTTACTATTCTTCGTGTTAAGTGTGTAGCGGTTTAAGCGTAATAAAATTAAATACGTCGTCGAGAAGACACGAATTACAAGTGTCGTTTTGACAAAATTTGATTCTTGCGTACAGGCACCTGTAACACCCGATCTCGTAATATGCCCGACTATACACGAACGCAACGCAAAACAGTCGGCACTGTTGTAACCGCTGCAGCAGCGTTGCAGCGAAATCCAGCGAATTCATACAAACCGAATTCCTGCAGTACGTCCGCGCAGCCGGCTGTGCGATTTTCCAAACGACACCGCTTAACTTTCAGGACGGGCGGTGGCGGATGACTCGCGAATTATGGATATTCGCCAAAAGTGTTTTGCATCACGCGCAAGCGAATACACGAAGCGTAACGGTTGAGCGAGCGCAATGTATTCGCGATATATCGGCTCGCGCTACGTTACCGTTGCCATTGCAATTTTTTAGGATGCGGATCGTAATAGTAGGAGCTGTACGGCTCGCCGAGCACAGAATTCACGATAACTTATCGATAATGCTCGGAAATTCGGGAGAAGCAACAAACGACGGATCGATTCGAATAGTTAAGGATATGTTAACAATCATAAATTTTATAATACTCAAAGAAAAAAAATAGGATTGTATGTCTAATTTTTAATGAATTTAATTTTGATGATCAGATGATCTCCTCTTGAAAGAATAAAGTACAATTTGAAATATTATATTAAGTCAATGTATACTATGAAAGCTTCTTTAACAACATAATCTGCAACTTTGACAGCAGAATTAAATTTATTAAAGATATAATTATAAATTTATATATAATTAAAACAAAGTAACGTGAAAAAATACGTTTGAAGTAATTTTTTATACTATATTTTACTATTTTATACTATTATACTTTATGTTACTATTCTGTGGAAAAATATAACAAACGGGAAAAAAATGTTTGAAATACTCAAAACGAGCAAAACTTAGATGACTAAGAGACTGCAGTCATGAACAGAACAGATTATCGAAATATTCTTCAGTAATCGACGAATGTGAACTGATTTAATAAAATCAGAGAAGATTACGGCCATGGCTTTCGACGAGCGGTAATCTACCGCGTACGTAAAACTTTCGCCCTTATATAGGCGGCGCGAGTCGCCGAGAATTTACGGGTCGGTCGAACGGAGGTCGAGGGCCGTGTTTTCTGAACCAAGCTGTTGCGTTATCGTGCAATTTGACCACCGCTTACTATTTACGGCGAGAAACGCCTTGGAAACCGTCCCGCGCGCCCGTCTACAAAATCGAGACGTACGCTATTCACGTCGCACCACGGATGCCCGTTATTAAAGCCGGTCGCGTAAAGCGCGTTTTCACGATGCCAAATTAACGTTACGTCGGCCGCCATTGCGAAAAGAAACACGTATCTAATATCCGGGGTTTTATTATCCATCGATACACAGAGCGCGAGGATCACCAGTTTCTCGAGCGCACGAAGGGCCGGCGGCATTCGAACAGCTCGAATTCGCGAATCTCGCGTAGCTACTTGGGTATGGCATAAACGTAAAGATTCTGATCTTTTTTACAAGCGCTTTTTTGTTAATCCGCAGCTTGTATAAGCTTATACCAGAAATTAATTTTCTAATTGCTCCAAGAGATATACTCGAATATACTCGTCAGCAATTTGCCATTCATGTACCAATTAGATTAAATCATGGTAAATCCTGAAACGTAAATTTGACATTTTTTTTACGTTTATGATATATAATATTTTTGCATACTGTGACAATCCATTTCGTGCTCTTTAATTCATCTTCTAAATTAATTAAAATTATTTTTTTAAATCCACGTTTTCAAATGTTATACTACCTTGGCTGCAAATATAAAGCACTCTTAATTTATTGTATTTTTTTGCAATAAAGAAAAGGCGGTTATAAGAATAAAAAAAAGATTAATAAAATATTAAAATTGTAATAAAGATAAACATTATTTTTTAATAAAATTTTTTAAATTTATTTTTGGTTAGATATAGAACGTTTATGTCAATTTTTATGGAGGTGCTTTATACTTATCTAAGGTGCCAAGGTATATTCGAAAAAATTACTTCAATAAGAGGGATGTCGAATAATTCTCGTATTTGATATAAAAATATATTTACAAGAGTAGTTCTTCGTTATCACGTTTAGTCCGCGAATAAAATTTTCATTAATGTCATTACATAATTGAGTTGCAATATTCATGTTTCATGTTAATGTTATCAGAGCTTGTATAGATTCTCCATACCATATATCCATTTAATTCCCGTTTGATCGGTGCATTAGCAATGCCATTAGAGTTTAGAATCAGTCGTTGCAAGACTATCGCATTTATATCGGTTACGTACGCGGTCATGCGGTTTTGACAGTTTGAAAAACGAAATAAGACAATTAACGCGGCCGAGAATGTGCGAACTAATTCATTCTAATGTAATGTACCAAACACCGCAAAAACACGGAATTAGTGCTCAACGAACTTACCGCGGAGAAATAAACATGGCACCAACAGCGGTGCCGCAAAAAATATTTCATCTTGTTTTACTTACTTTTTGTACATGTTTGTAATTAAAAACAAGAATTGTATAAATGATGATTCTTAAACAAATAAATATGTCCTTGATTTTTTAACGAAGACATTAAAATATCTGTAACTCAAATATAAATTTATGACAAGAGATGAAAGACTATCCTTAGTCTTTTTTGGAAAAAGACATACAATCTAAAATCTTGATTTTTATTTAATTTTTAATAAATATTTTAACAATATTTTAAGTTTATTATTTATTTATTAAGATATTTAATATTTAAAATTAAGAAGCGGGAGATATGAAAAAGTTAACTTACACATGCATACACATACATACACACACGTCTGTAATGAATCTATAGATGAAATCCATCAAAACTTTTTATTTTGAATGTAATGCGATATGAATACATGCACGCACATGTCCAGTTTCATTACCATTTTTATGAAAAAAATGATAATAATGTTATATGAATCTGTCAAAAATATTATAAGTTTATGAGTCCATATTAAGAGCATGCACATGTCGCATATAACAAACACAAAATATTTCATAAACAACATACAGTAAATGGAAAAGATGGTATACAGAATCACGTTATGGAAATTAGATATCTACAAGCACATGTATAAAATCTTAATGAAAAATAAATCAACATGCGATTTTCTTTTCTGAAAAAATACCGTATTAAAAGGAAATTGTATTATTTAGCGAACTATTTAGCTTTGGCGGAACACAGGGAATTAAGATTAACAAACTTCATATATTTTAAGTAAGAATCGTTAATCTCCGTCGTGCTGTTTAACGTTAATCTCACCGTAGGCGTTGCTCGGGCTCCATTCTCATTATCGCAGACTCCTCTCTCTCTCTCTCTCTCTCTCTCTCTCTCTCTCTCTCTCTCTCTCTCTCTTTCCTTCTCATTGGTACGAGAAAGTGAAATAAATCGCGCGTATATCGCAAGGTGGCATACGAACAGCGAGTTCCGTAGTCGAAATATTCGTAGTCGTTCGTGGAAAACCGACAATGAGCGAACGGAGAAATCTGTCCGGAGCACGGCAGTTCATAAAAGCGGACTGCCGGTCGGTCGGTCTATCGGTCGGTCGGTCGGTCGGTCGGTCGGATTGAATTATGCGACGTGACGCGACGAATATACTCGACGCTTTTTCCACGGCGCGGGAACGATACGGCGCGCGGGCGGCGCGACAATTTATTAAATTTCACACGCGCCCTCGACAAGGCGTGTCATCGACAGATACGGCCTTCCCCTGGTCACTCGCGTGTGCAAATCCGTCGAAGATTATGCGCGGAACACGCGTGACGTTTTTCACGGGCCGACTGCCGAAAATTGCGACTCGTCCATCGCTCCCCATTCAACCGAAAATAATTTCCTGGTTAGGGAGAATGGCTTGGAAATTGGGGATGATCGGATTTATCGAGCCTCTCCTATACCGCGAGTCTCGCGGAGTATATTTTGGCACTCTTCTCTCTCTCTCTTTCTCTCTTTTTACCCGAAATGTCTGTGTGCTACTCGACTATGTGCTACTCTGCTGAACGTACTAGATAACCGAATGTATATTAAATGTCGAATAGTAATCAAATCATGATTGAGGTGAATCATGTTCCGCGAATTATGCATGCTCGTGTCGCTCTGAAAAAATATGATATCTTCGACGTAACGGCGGAGGAGCACGTTTTAAAGCGGCGAACAAAGATTTGTTCGGTCCCAGCAGTCGTTCCTCATCCGTCGTATGAGCAACGTTCCTTGGACGGACAGGAGAAAACTTGGAGGACCGAGGCATTCGTGCGTACGTGGCGTCCGTGAAAGAGGTGGCACGTATGATAACTTTTCCAGTTATCACCAGATGCTGGCAGTAATTTATTTCCCATACGCTCTCTTTCTCCGTCTCTGTCTCACTTTCGCCCGCATCATCTCGCACGTTCTCCAGGATAGTCTGCAGGAGTCTGTCTACAAGAGAGGCGTAACTGCAAGTAGTATGTTATATATTGTATATAGGTACATATATGTGTGTGTGTGTGTGTATTATATATATATATATTGAGAGCACGTAAACGTCACGGTTCTTTATGTCGCTTTTACGCTTTTATGTCGGCCCTTCGTGCCGCGCCGAAAAATTTCAGCGTACCTGAAATGCGCTGAATACACATCATCGCGATCTCCAATTTTATATTATCCTGCGACGAAAGTAAATTGCAATTGTGATGTAATGACTTAGAACTGTTCACAGTTCGCATCATATTTCATATAATCATAACTCTATATCGCCTATTCAAAGTTCAATGGTCTCTGTAGTCTTATCCTCTGATCAGAAATTTTCAGATTCTAATAACTTAATAGCAATAACGATTGTACCGCAAAAATTCCTTGATGCAGTAATATACCGTCAAAATATATTTTTCGTCAAACGAATATTGTTTCCGATAATCGTGCGTCATGCTATTGAAATGTGAAAATTGTGAATCGTTGAGCACGTATTTGTATTTATATTTGTACCATATTTACCGATTTTGAAATACGATCCTAAAAAAGAAATGCGTATACGATTATTCCATTGCGCGTAAAAGTTACGCGAATGTATGTGCGTGTACATGAACGATCGAATTCAAAATTGTCGAAGCTGAAAACTCGCAAGAGTGGTACGTGCATTGTTCGTTCGTTACATTAATGTATGTACATATGCACGCGATGACATTAATTTGAACGTGTCGTAATATTGACCGCTAGGACACGGAACGTAAAATCACTATGAAAATTGAATTGTATCATGATTGTTCAGAATTGCAAATATAACGAATATTATCACTACTACATCATGATATTAAAAATAATCCCAGTCGTAACTATGTGATTACGAATTAAAAAATAATCATCTTTTTACAAAATTTTTATTGTTTGTTCCAAAAGTAATAAGACTAATTTTGGCGTTCCAATCAGAATTGTAGGAGGGTGGATCCATTGGACGAGGTCTTTGGTACAGGATGTCAGGTGTATAGTCTGACCCTTTTCCCGTTGCCTCCAAGCCTTTCTAGCAGTCGATACCGTCAGTAAAATGCGTTGTAATTTTTTATGTCTTGTCACGGATGAAAATTCAGCAGTCTCGAGTAGCGATTAAATTCCGTGTGAAATTGGAAAAATTTGATTTCGAAACGTTGGAGATGTTGAGAACAGCTTATGGAAATGCTGCTTTGTCTTCAGAATTTGATAACGTAACGTTGCTCAAAATACAGCACAGTCTGTGTTGAATTTTTGTCCGTGACAAGATACAGAAATGCTGCACTTGTTGACGGTATCAACTGCTAGAAAGGCTCAGAGGTAACTGAAAAGGGTCAGATTGTATACCTGACATTCTGCACCAAAGGCTCTGACCATGGATCCACTGCCCACAATTCTGATTGAGCCACCCAAAAATAGTCTCATTACTTTTGGGACAAACCATGTATACAATAAGTACAAACTTTGTTTTTATTGTAATAAATTAAAAAATTAACTTAACAAAAGATACAATATTTTGTATTAATATAAAATCTGAAAAAGAGAAAAAACTAACGTATACCTCGCCTCAAAGTTAAAAATGTTCACAATGCACAGTAAAATTTATAATGTTACTTATTATTACGATAGATAATAATGTGTAACACATGTTATATTTACATTATATTAACATTATATTATATTAAAGTTATGTGCTAATTATAATGCCGATGACAAAGTACGTAGATATGATTATTGAATTTTGCGACGTTTGTTGCCGGCGAATGTCGCAGTAGGGCCAACGTACCCACGATCGTGCAAATTACAAAATTCGCAAATTAATGATCCGGCATTTGATTATACCGCTGTCACGATTATATCGCGATTACTTGCCACCTGAGCGACGTTTGACGCGGGCGACGCGCCACGATGCCCACGATAAAATCCGCGGACGATGCACGTTTAATTAAATGTCCCAGTACGATCGACGTGTGACGCTGCGCGTTTTCCGTTGTTGTCAAATTATGTCGCCATTTAATATCCCAATTTTAATTCTGATTCCGCCAATATCATTACGATCGCACGAATTTTCCTCTTATGGGTAATAATGAAAATCCTATAAATTATGACAAATTAAAACATGTATAATAAACCACGATTGTGAAATATGACAAATGTGGATTGAAGATGCGAAACGATATAAGAGCAAAAAACAATATTTGTGCTGTCATATTAATTTCTCTTTTTCTGTTTCTCTCTTTCTCTCTCTCCCTCTCTCATTCTTTATGTTTTATAATTTATACATATAATTACGTTATAATTATTATTTCTGCTGTCTACTATCTTATCTATACACGATATTTATAGTACGATGTAAGTATAAGATAAGTAAAAGCTGAAGTAATAATTTGTCAGACTAATAATTTTTGCCGCAGAAGTGGAGAATTCCCCCGATTATCCCTGTTCGTAGAATGATTTTCTTTTCATCTGGGGAATTCGACTTTGCGTTAATCCTTGTGGAAAGGTTCCACGAACTTTTCTCGTATCTAACCAGTCGACATTAGTCATAAAGCTGGAGGTAGAGGCAGGGGAATCGGACAAATCTCCGACGAATGGGAATCGTAGAAACGAGGGAGAAGTACACGCGTAAAGGGTCCGTTCTGATCCGATCATAATGTCGTCGTAAAAAGATCGAAGAGTGGAGGGGGGAGGGGGGAGGCAGACGACGAAATCTGTGGACATCAATAATTATTTTACGAGATGCCGAATTTACGAGAACCGTTGTATTAGTTGGAATTTTCCGTTCCACAATCGTTCGCGTTATTAATTAGTTATATTAATCTCAATTAGCTGCGAGAATCCGAAATGTGCTTTGAAAATATATAATTGAAGAGTACATGGCAAGAAATGACTTATATATATATATTTTTTTTTTTTTTTTAATACAAATGATTTAAATAGTTAGTTTACTGTTAAATCTATAGTGTCAAATTTAACTTTAGTTAAGTCGCCACTGCTACTTAATAAATATAGTTATTTTTAACTAAAACAGTGGAGTTAAATAATTTAAAACAGTTCAAATTTAATCCAAATTCCACCGTTTTATTTAAAAATAATTATTTATTAAGTAAGAGCAGTGACGACTTAAATAAGATTAAATTTGATTACACTGTAGATTTAACAATGTTCTGTGTATATATACATGTATATAGTATATTATTAATATTAAAATTTTAATTATATGCCCTTTCATTAACAGTCCTCTTTCTTTTGACAGGAGATACAAAAACAGTCATGGAAATGTTTAAAATAAGATAAATTTACTTTGCAATAATTATTACAACGTTATTACTTACTCTTTTTCCATTGATCTATTTTTCCATCGGAATATCCTTTTAGTCTATACAAAAAATCAATTACACATTAATAATTAAATTTTCTTGTTATATTAATTGATATTAATTCCTTATAATGTATAATTTTAAATTAAACAATTGTCAGATTTAATTTAATGAAATAAAAGTCATAAATTTAAATCTGAAAGAGTTTATTGAAGAGAATGTCAGATTTTTCGGGAACATTATACAAAATACAAAAGAGAAATAAAATATTGTAATTATGCTCATAAATTTAATTTAATTAGACTGGTAGACGATTTATTATTAATTACGTAATTGTGATAAGCATATTATTGCTGCTTTCCATTTACACGCGCCCAGTCAATCTTTATTGGACGATGACAATGTTCGCTTCTCGCCAAATATCAAAAAAAAAATGTCAACATCCACAAAATTTATTTTGCGAGCAACAAATGGCTGTAATTACTCATTGAATACGTATTGTGCAATTAACGTAACGAAGCCAGACGGCAGTGAATTTTGCGAACTTACAAATAGTCTTTAAATCGGGACTATTAGTCGACTTTTTCGCCGATTTCGCTAAATTTTTCTGAAGGACATCTGCATTTTTATACATAAGTCATGATAAAGCTGCACCAGCAGCAAAACAATAATTTTTATGAAGTATATAACAATTTAATTATTAAACATGAATGATAGAAGTGTCGACAACGAACATTTCTATTCTACTTTTAAAAAAATAAAAAAATAAAAGAATCCATTTTTTATCACAATTTGGACTAGTAATATTTAGACATATAATTACGCCTTAAATTAAAACATTACAAATTAAACTTTACTGTAAACTTAATGTATCGCATATTTCTTAACGGTGTGCACATGTGCTTTCTTCACGCATGTATTTTGCACATGGTGACTCCCGATATCAATGAAGTTTATTTAATTATCTGTATCAGAATTCCACAGAATGCGCAGATCGAAAAACCGCGGATCGACAAGTTCGAAAGCTGGCGAGTCGAAAAAGCCGTATGCGCCAAATAACTGAAGGAACACTTCGCTCTTTTCGTCTCTCGATTACTCTTCTTCTCTCGTCCTTGTTACTTCCATTGAGGAGGATGAAAAGCTCCAGCGAACACGAGACAGCGCAAGGGAGAAACGCGGGGAACATTGGATGGAAATGGAAGGAAAAGTTTAGACAAGCGCAGAGCGCGACTGTAGCCGTAGGCGCCGGTTAGGTCGACTGAGAGACGGGATCATAATTGATAGTGCCCGGGTGTCAATGGTAGACCATTCGTAAAGAGCGTGACTCTTGGCGGGTGGTGCGACACGGGAGTCCGGCGCCCGTTTTGTGTGCTTTTCAATTTACATTCTTTCCCTATTCAATTTTTCTTTCTTTTCTATTTTTTTACCGTGCCTTTTATTTTTGTTTTGTTTTGTTTTTGCGTTTATTGCTTTTCAAAATAAATAAGCGAACGAATATCTTTTATATAAACATATTTTATGTTCGGAAGCACGTAGACTCATCTCTAATTTTCTTGGATTTTTATAAAAAGTCGTGAATAATTTCAATTTATTTTTTTTAATTGTATTTTGATCGTCATTACATAGCTTGGTCTTTTTTTTACTTTGATACGTATATGTAATGTTCGTATTAACGGGCAGTTATTCGAAACAATACAAAGCATCCATCCATCAATCAATCCATCTATTCATCTGTCTATGTATCTATTTATCTACGTATCGATCTTGCACCTCCATCAATTTTAAGCTTGCTCTTTTTTCTATTTCTATTCGTTTGTCCTCCTCTTTTTTCTTCTTTCAGCCGTTTTTACTTTCGGTGTAATCTATTTTTAATGTTTAGTTTATAGAGTACATTCGATTTTGTTTGATTTTATATCGTAAATTGCACTCTGCGAAAGATTAATATAATAAATAATAATAAATTTAGCTTTAGTCAGGTAATCATTTTTTAATTCTTTTACTTTTTCTATACACGTTTATTTTTATGTTACGATTTATTGTAATTCATTTTTCTACATAAATAATTTTAAACGTTTTACACAATTTTAAAATCAAATTTTATAGATATGTAAATTATATATATTTATTTCATGTATTATCTTGTTCTTCTTTTCCCTCTCTCTCTCTCTCTCTTTTATTATCTCTCATATAGTGCATAAATATTGTTCGTTTATCATGTTTTCTCCCATCTGCGTTTTGTATTCCTTTCTCAAATGTGATGGCAAGAAAGCTCTTAAGATTATAGGATCTTTTTCATCAAGTCAAGTTCCAAACATTAATTTCATTTCCATTGGGAGAGTAGCTTGGCCAAAGCAATTTGTGATAAATTGCCAGTTTTTTAAGCTAATCCAATATAGAAGGATTGGCTTCTTCCTTCTTTACTTCCTTTTTATTAACAACATCGTACATGTCATTTCTATATAAATTTCACACGCTTAATATCTTATACTTATTCGAAAATTCCTATAGTCTTGAGTACTTTTATTTACTGCAGTATCGCTTTCTCTCTTGAGATTAAAGCTTATTCTGTCTTGTGATTAAAAAATATGTCATTGATTCTTAACTTGACAAAGTATAGAACAAAATGAATGAATGAGTCAATTTATTGAAAAATTAAACGCGTTAGTTGATCTGAACAATTTTGTTCTCCAGAAAAATTGTGAAACGATCTTTAACATATTTCTACTTAATTTCCTAAAAATTCTGTTATATTAAAGCAATGTGGTTTGTTTCGAGCGGCCGCTTTTCGACCGCAGCTGCATACAAATCGCGTCATTGTCGGCACTTGAATATTTTCATCCCGGAAATGTACCGTGCGATCGAAAGGATTTTCTCCCGTGGTCCCCAACGGCTCGGTTTAATTTTAGTTTTCATGAATTGTTCCGACTATGAAGTCAGGTGATACGTGACATACAAGCGTTTTTTGCAACTGACGCACATAGAAAGTTGTATTGACTGTATCCCGCGCCACCATTTCGAGCATTTTTTCGCTTGCGCGCTCTCTCTCTCTCTCTCTCTCTCTCTCTCTCCTCTCTCTCTCTCACTCTCAAACTATCACTCTAAATTTCGTCGAAGTACACAGAAAAAAAGTATCACTAAGCTACACATAAAAGTTATTTGTCTCTCTTTTCGTGCACAGCGTACGGAACGTTTACAAAAAAAAAAAATTTGTTACGCGTCATGAACGCGGAATTTTTGCACGCGAAATTTGACCTTTTAGACTATTGAAAGATTTATACCGTTCTGTAACATATTTACGTGACTTTTGAGATTTATAACGGTTTACTCGCAAATTTGATATAAGAGTTGAATATATATAATGTTTTATTTTCGAACACAAGTTCCATTTTTGGCTCACAGCTTGTAATTTTGTTACAAAGATTATAGACCTCTTTGAACAAACGTTTCATTAAATTCTGAGAAAGATACTTTATTCTTCCGATTATTTTATTGAAAAAACGTCACGACGACATTCTTGTTGGATAGGCAGCGAGATTAATTTTATTTTAGAACATGAAGGATGATGCGAGAGAGTACCGTGAAGGAAGATTTATGAAGAGCAAGCATTTTCACAACTGAAACACACCACATAGCCTTTTTTTCATTTTCTCCGCGCACACACACACACACTCTCCTTCTCCTCTCCCCCCCCCCTCTCCCTCTCTCTCTCTCTCATTTACTCTCTCTTTCCCACTATCTTCTTTATCTAACAGCGCAAAGAGAAAAGCTCTGCGGCGGGAAACTCCTTTCTAGTTGCAGCTGCATCTCCGAGTTAATCTCGGTTTTGGATAGGCGAGAATTTTTCCAAGTGCTGAAAGTTTTTTTCTTTTCTATCATCGCTTATCTTTTTCGCGAGAAAGAGGGAGGAAGGGGGAGAGAAAGAGCGAGAGGGAGAGTCAGAGGAAGGGAGAATGGGACGGAGTAAAGTAACGAATGCAGTATGCAATTGTTTGTCACGAAACATATCCATTTCAATAGTGAAGTCAATAACGTAAATAAAATTATAACGATCCGATCTGTGGAACGCGCGTGTGTCCAATTAAACTAACGACTTTATTATGATTTCATGTACAAAACTATGATGTTACGTCAGTTTTGCATGAGAGGCATTAAACAAGCACTGCTCCGATTTCAATAATTTAATTTCGACTAACAATTTGGTTGTTAATTGTTACCAGTTCGATAAAATTCGCGAAAATTGCGTGCGATGGAAAGTAACAAGAAAAATAGTAAAAATAGTATTAAAAAAAATTTTGTCATATATCGACAGCGAGATCGTGGTCCGATGTCATTACAGCGAGATTTATAGTAGCGGTTTTTTTTTTCGAAGAGAGAAAGCCTGCCATCTTTAGTTTTTTCCCCGATGTAACGGGTGTCGATGCGTCGATTTATAAGGCGCGGACGTTCTCCGCAACTGACGCACAAGGAGCACCATTTGTCTCGGGCTTTATTTTCTTCTACATTCTTCCCCTCCATTTGTCGACTCCTCCCCGTCCCCGGTAATGCGAAAAAAGCTCTTACGATTATAGGTACTTTTTCAATCTAGATCGACGGAGTTAATTTCACTCCTCGCGTGGTAGATCTTTCCACCGCGCCACTCTCTTCTTGCTGTTTTTCCCCGCGCTTTTGCGCCGGACAGTGAAATATTCTGACCGAAACGGAAGCCCTAAGTATATATCACATAAAGGATTTTCTTCAGCTATTCAAATATGAGACTGCCGGGATCAAGCGATATCGCCGCGACACGAAACGTATTTCGAAATAAAATATTTTGTCTTTAATGTTTTTATTATAAGACACTTCGTCACACTTTTACGTTTCTCACACTGTTATTACAGTACTATAATGGAGCACTTATACATATATATGCAATGATTATTAACTTACTGTTAGAACTATGAATTAAAGAACACATAGGGTAGATTTAATTATCAATGGTGACTAGCTGTAAATGTCTCTATAACCGAAAATACTAAAATACTAATTTAATTTTTTACGTTTCAAGGCTAAAAATTAAATCGGCACGCAGTTTACAGAACTGGATATATACATAAATTTCTATTGAAATATCAAGATCTAGCTCAGATTGAAAAGGCATTTTCCTACTTAGTTGTGCTATTCACATGTTGTAATTTCACATGATTGGTAGAGTCATTTATTATTTATTTAATTTTTTCTTTTACAAATTAAAAAGATTACCATTAAACCTAGAATCTTCTTTAATAAATCTCTAAAAAGAAACATGTAAATTGTGATAAAAATCATAATTAGTAATCATATAATCATCACATAATTGTAAAAATTTGTAATAATCCATTATAAGAATTTTTTAACTATTTCTTTTTGTTTGAATCGTGTTCTTCTACAAACAGTTACTAAGAGTTTTTCGTTAAGTGATTTCAGGTATTAGTTTGTTTTCTTGTTTTCTAAATATTAAGAACTACCGCTATCTCTTTAAAATTATCTATTTATTTATTTTATCGAAATAAATAAAGTCAATAGATTTTTTATTTCTTCAGTTTTCTCTCATTCTCTATGTTACACAAAACTTGTTTACGTTAGTTTTCCCTGAAGTTTAATTCAAATGCTCTACGAGTAACAAAACCCTGATGAATGATTTTGTTAGGTGCATTAGCCTTTACACGCCTACGATGAATGTACCGCGCGGATTCTGCAACGTGCTTCCGGCAAACGTTATTTATTCGCCACTGCAGGTCTGCGTTTCGACCCTGGACTGACTCTTCCGTGCAAATTGACAGTTTCGACCGATAGTTCGGAATAGTTGCATCCGTGCGAGACCGCCAAACGAATGCCGGCACTATTGCTGCGTGCTTCTCGAGAAATGCACTTCCGACACGTCCATCCGATTAATCCGACTATTTCGGAATCCGATGGAAATAGTTATCCAAGAGTTAGCATGTGTTTAAAACTTCTCAAAGACGAAAATAAGAGAGAGAGAGAGCGCATTTTTTCATCTCTTTAAATAGTTAAGACGATTATTTGGAAATATTAGGTGTTGAAATCTACCTCGAAGTACCTATTATGAAGTGAACAAAGATCGAGATACTGTCAAACATATCGAATACTGTCTTAGATTAAAATTCACAATGACAACTCTGATTGAATACGCGTGAAGGAACAAAACTCGTGAATTGAAATTATTGGCGGATAGTCGATGTAATAATAGTTATAGTATAACGCGACAAAGTTCCAGCGGTCTGCTAGTCAACATGCTCCGTTCACGACTGATTTTATTAATAACGGCAAATGCATATTTATTTGATATATTAATAAAAAAAAAGGCACGAGAATATTTTAACCGAAAGACGTGTCCCGTATAAATTTACTTTGGACGCTTATTTCCAATTTCGATGCAAACCGGTTTGACTCGTATATCGCCGGTTGCGCTTCATAAAAATACAATTTAATTTGATTGCTATACGGAACACACATACACATACGACACATACGTTTTCCATTTTTTTCCGTAAAACATGGCTACGTTTTTGTGAAACGCGATACTTAAGCCACTCCTCCCCAAGATCTCTTGTCTAAGGGGAAATAAAAATGTTAAAAGCATACCGAGGCGTATAGCAATCGCGTAAGCAACCATCGTTAGACTCCCGTATCAATTAACGTGCATTGCCGTGCGCTAGGTAAAGTCAACATCCATAAATTTGCGCGTGGCAAAAAGCGATCGCGCGGACGATTTTGCGGCTGCCGGCCGGAGTGGACGCTCCGTGCTATTACGAGGGGCTTAATTAGAAACCGGGAACACAGTTTCTACCTGCGGAGTAACAAGTGCTAGGCGCCGTATTTCCGGCGGCGGACTCAATTACACCGGCTTACACCTTTATTTAGTACGTGTAAGTCGTGCGCCGACTCGCTTCGCTTCGACGCTAATCGTCGGTTTGTTCCAACTAATCTCCCGGTCTAGCGGGCGATTCCCATCGATAAACGATCGCTTATATAAAGTGCTAAAAAAAAAAAGAAAACTGTTACGCGGTCGCATATGAAATGTCAGATTTTAAAAGTCGCACACTTTTCACGAAGCGCGTTTTATAAAGTACACTTCTTTCAATAGTTGTGCATTGCACGTTAAGGTAACATTTTTTTATGCTTTAATTTTTACGAAATGTTTACAGTTTTTCAAGTTACAGTGAATCCCTGGAAATAGAGAAATAACACGTAGAGAATCAGAAAATTGTCATAACATTATATATTCGTTATATATTCGAAAAAAATAGTTCGTAAAATAAATTTCAGAAATTACATCTTTGTATGAAATAATAATAATGTGGAAAAGATAAATTATAATTTGCAAAATTTAACCTCAGAGTATGAAGATAAAAACGCTTTTTACTGACATTCTGTCATAAAAATGAAAAATTATAGTACTGCAGAATACATACGCATATACATATAAAGCGCAAAAAACGTTACTATAAAATTTTACTAAATTAACTGTGCATTAATATTAATGTAGCAACTGTGTTACTCATACCTTGACTTATGCATATTAGTGACTCTCTGCATTGACAGGCAGGAATTCGCTTATAATCGTCTGATGAAAGATCGTCAGTGAATTTCCTGTGTTACCAGAATACCTTAGCTCACTCTATTTGTCCGGCGCTGTGTTTCGCGCTGGTCGACCAGCATCCGGCCCGGGATTCAGAATAATTCGATTTCGCCGTTTCAGTGCGATTCGGTCGCCGCGCGTGTAATTCACATGTACGCGAACGCATAATCGCACGCGATTAGAATCGAAAGGACGGCCGTGGGTGAAGCGCGCGGCGGGTTTGGAGGGCAGTTGCAATGCTTCGCTAGTTGCACCTGTGGAGCGTGGCAACGAAATGCACTGGAGAATGAAATGAGGAAATATCGGACTGTCGTTTGGAGAATCCTGCATATACCGCCAGTAAATTTAATTAGACAGATAAAACGGGAATTGCGCATCCAGCGCGTGAGTAGAGCTCTTGACAATATAACACGCTGCGGAGCATGTTACATCGCAAACAACAAAATGGCCGATTCCGTGATTTCACTTTAACAAACGATCAACTAACAGCACGTCGTTTTCTTAAACGACGTTTTAAATACTGGCCCGATTGAAGAGTTTAATGCAAGTTTAAAGAGGGAAATAAAATAAATAGAAAAATTAAAAGGACACAAACAGCATTATCTACTTACTTTGAAGGCAATTACTGATTTTGATGTTGCACTGTTAAAATCAAATCATCTGATTAAATATTAAAGCCATTATTTTTTTATTGAGGATTAAAGTACATCACGCGTTTTATTCGATATTATTTGTCAATATTATCAATTCGCAAATTTGTCAACACTAGGAAATAATATTGAATAAAAATACGTTCAATATTATATCACATGGACAACAGTTTTTCTGCTACAGGAAGAAAACAAGATATTTTTGTCGGAAGTTTAACGCAGATTTCAAATCTGTTTTTATCTCTTTCCATTAAATACAATTTATCTGTAACATTATTTTTCTGTAACACTCAATTTTGTTAATTATACATTTGACAATACATATTAAATCGCAACTGATTTATTAGTATCATGTGTTAAAGTTTTATTTGATAAAAACACAAATGATAATAAATATAATTACGTGATACAATTACGTGAATAATACGTTATCACATTAAAATTTTTAACGTTAAAAGCTTATCTGCTTTTAGCAAGTTTCATTTAAACTTTAAAAAAGTGAGATTTTTTAATACGCTGTTTTATATATTTCCGTAAATACTTCATATTAATAGTAGACTTTAAATAATTGTTTTGTTGACTTTAAATTTTGTTTTATATTTGTGTTTGGAGAATACTATAGAACCATTTTAAAAGAAAGATTATTTTTTAGAAGAAATATATCTACGTTATATTTGTTTTTAAATGCAGAGATTAAGAAGTAATTTAAGTTAATCTTAATTTATATTTTTAAAATAATGTAAATTAATCTGTTATATTTTAAAGTACATCACAATTATGAAATTGAATTAAAACGAACATTTTACAGATGCATAAAATAATGTTACGTAAAATTGAGATAATCACATATATGTAATTATCGCATTTGGGAGAGGCTACAATTTTACAATTACATTTACATTTTCGGGAAGAGTCGGCGCACAAAATTTTTGATATATTTCTTCAAATAAACAGATTTCTCCTGCTTTCTTTAAAATTTAGTTTCCAATATGTGTTGCCTTTCGGAAACAAACGATCCAATTGTATTTCACGACGGGGAAAAAAAAGGAGAGATTGAAAAATGTTGCTTGTTGTAATGGCAGAACAGCATTTTCCTGATCGAATAGCGATCACGCTCGTAAAACAACAAGCGCAGAACGCACCTCCTTTCGTTCGGGAGGAACACAAAACGAGAACGCCGAATCCTCGATAAATATCGGGTCGAACGGCATACCTAATACCGCCGCGTCAGCGAAGTGTGGTATAAATGTTCGTTCCATTAGCGGGACTCTTTTTTAATTGGCCGCGATTAGAGCTCTTTCTCCTGTTTATATCGTCGTTATTCGCGTAAACGCGACCGAAAAACCGGATTGTTCGTATATCGGAAAGCCGGTTTGATGCCCACAGTCACAGTCAATACGATTTTATGCGAATATTTCTCGCGCACATTTGTTTAATTAATGTATTCTTGTAGATTGAAGATTATACGCATAAAGCGTAGTATTAATAAATAAATCTGAAAGAGAGAAGAACGCCAATAATTCGGAAAATTCAAAATTTCGTGGTTTGGCAAGCTTCGTGTTATATAAAAATAAATTAGAAATCTTGGATGCGCGATTTAAGTACACATTTAAACATTCTGTCGAGTATATAAATTAATTATTATATAGTGAATTATTTTCATGCTTCGTGATTAACATCAGGCACAATATTTCATATGGCATACAATATTTCATATTATATAGGACTTTTCACTGCCATGTAATGTTGAATAAAACCTTTTCGTTGCATTCGATGCACGGATAAATTATTGTACAGCTTTGTGTAAAATAATAACGCGTCCCTCGGTTATTGTTATCATTGTCACGGCATGTCGTTTCGCGAACAACGCTCGCTCACGAATGCAGAATGCTAAATATTTTTCGTCATCATTTCATGGGAACGATCGCGCACGCATTCAGCATGCGAAGTCACAGAGATTTAGGTCCTCCGGTTTGTCGATCTGCGTGTGATGTATGAACGTGGATTTATTAAGTGCATGGCTTAGCGTGCTTGTCGGGTTCCCACAGTGAAATTCGCCACAAAACATATGTTTTCGCGATGGACTTAAGCGATTAATTGTAGAGTTCAACGTCTTTAGCTTAATACCAAAATGTCAAAATACTCGAGATAACATTTTGAAATACCTTCGTCTTTAATTCCAATTGTAAAATATTTGTCTCAAATATACAATTGTAAAATAATTGTAAAATATTTGTCTCAAATATACAGTATTTATCTTAATTTGCACTTAAATCACACATTACAGTCCAAGCAAATTTTAGAAAACTTAAAGAAAATTATATACTTTTAAGATATTCCTTAATTTTTCTATTAATTATTTATTATACAATAAGTGATTTTATATTATTTTATAAATACTTGCAACAGCAATTTATAATAAAGCAAATGCATAAATCATTTATTTTTGTTAAATGAGTATTATAATTATAATTAGGTTATGATCTAAAAAATGTTTGTGCATTCAGTCTATTCTTACGGAAATATCTCAGCATCTCTGAAATCTTCCAGTCTAACCGGCACAATCTCTAGCAAGAGCTTCGTTATGGTTGACTGATCTTCAATATCATACATAGTACCGCAAACACGCCACCACGGAAGTTACGCATTTAATTAAACGGCACCAATAATGCAGAGATAATTTTAAGCAAAAATTTTCAAATTTTTTATTTGTTTTCTATATATTTATATCTCTAGCCGATGTTGAAAGTTATATACAGCTATACATATATGTGCAGGATATTTCGAAAAGTGTACACATTATATTATTTCTTATGAAAATCGGAGTCAATTTTTTAAACGTAAACATTGAAAAAGACAATAATTTTTTGTAGCATTTAAAATTTTGATCGTTTAATATTTTACTTATCGTTAATTTAAAATTATGCTGTTTATATAAAGGCATATAATGTTTTATTCTTTATTTTTGTTTGTAGATCAATTTATGAGCAGGGAATAAAAATAAACTCTGAAATTTACAAGGAATATCCATTATATTTATTTTCCACCAAAATTCTTAGATATTTAATATAGTTTTGATATTTTTGGTGTCTAAAAAATGCTAAAATACTACTTTTTATGACACATCAAAAAATGTTAAATAAGCAAATATTGCAAATCAGGATACTACACTTGTAAGTAATCAAACAGTGACAGTGACAGTAACCAATATATCATTTTTGTGATAGGCGGCTTTCGTATGACAATTTGTCTTAAATTTTAAAAAATCCGATTTACGTCAGCAGCAT
Source organism: Wasmannia auropunctata (assembly GCF_000956235.1). Lineage (NCBI taxonomy): Eukaryota > Metazoa > Arthropoda > Insecta > Hymenoptera > Formicidae > Wasmannia > Wasmannia auropunctata. The sequence goes on along the minus strand of NW_012026789.1, from coordinate 2,937,619 downwards.
CAAATGTCAAAGATAGCGTGATTTAGTTGTAAAGCTGATTTTACTGTCTGTATTGAATGAAAAAAATTGTCAATCTTTTCTCCTTTGAAGTATCAATTCGACGTTGAATAATATACAGGATATTCCGTTCGATCGATGTCTAGCAGCTTCCTATATTTTATGCAATTTATACTTGGTTCCTTCTTAGCGAAAATTTAATAGGGAGCTTAATGGGCGAGATTACCATAACTATAATGTTAAAGTTGCCATTAAAGTTGAAGGATTTTAGCGAACCATGCTTGAAAAGTACCAATAAGTAACAGAAGGGTGTTTTCAAAGCCATTCACATAGAACTTTATCTTATTTAAAGAAGTTTTAAAATATAGAATTTTATTACAAATACACGCACATATATAAAAATAATAAAACTCTATAATTAATTATATATATATATATTATATAGTATATATATAAAGACTTTCCACGAAAGTAAAAGGTTTTCTAAAGTTACAAAATAAGTTTCCCAAAGAGATTCTCTTTAGAAGCTCTTTCAAGTCTCGCTATTGGTCGCACCCTATCTTCTGCACTAAATAAAAAGTAAAATATAAACATCATTAAACCGCAATCTAAATTATCTTGCGAGAGAATAGAAGATAATAAAAAAAAATGATAATAATTACATCCCTCTTATTTCTTTTTCATTTTAACTGTTCTTTGTACTTTAACTGTTCATTTCTTTCCACTCTTAATTCTTCTCTTCAAGACATGAATATATGCCTTATTTTACGTGCCTCATTTTAAGTAAATGTACTATTTTAAAAACAGCTGAGAAAAAAGTAAATTTGTTCCTATCCAAAAAAAGGTATGTTAAGTCGATAACTCGCATTTCTCGAAATTATTTGTTACCGTTTTTCCGTGATGCTGATTGGTTATCTCACTATGCTTACTTCGTTGAGCGGCTGTCATTATATATT
>NW_012026789.1:2936130-2936616 GCF_000956235.1 Wasmannia auropunctata | reverse complement strand
ATTATTTCCTGTTCCGATGTTGATAACAATTTTTCTTTTCTTTTGGGTGACTTCAAGATTATTTCAGATAAGGTTTACTAAACACTATTTTTATTATGAAACTTCTTCTTAATATATATTTTACTAAAAAAAGATTGATACTTTGTGTTGTATTTTTTCTTTTAGGTATCAATTTTTGTTTAACAAAATATTATAATAGTGTTAACAATATCTTTTTAATTATAATCAATAGATATGTCACAACATGTTTTTTACAATAATTAAGAGAAAAAGGAATTAAAGAAATGAAATAGTGAACAATTATGTATGTAACGAAGGTGAAGGGACATGTACTTATGTAATATTTTATAAAAGACCAATGAATTTAATTAGACACAGCATCTGACAATTATGTATGTAACAAAAACTGATACCTGAAAAAAGAAATTAAGACCAGAAAGAAGGAAATAAGAGTAAGCGTTTTGAAACGAAGAGAATTAAATTCGT
>NW_012026789.1:2928896-2936080 GCF_000956235.1 Wasmannia auropunctata | reverse complement strand
TTGTTGAGACTATAATAGTTTTTGAATTATAAGTATTTAAAGTTAACTAATCAGATCGTCTAAAGTTGGCGCGCTCAGGTACGGCACACGCAACTCCTAAAAACAAAAGCTGACTTATCGCCACTTTTATTAATATCGATATAAGGATTACATATGTGAATATAAGATTATTTTTATTGATATTTCTGCAAACAGAAACAAATCTTTGGATTTTTTAAATAAAATGTTTAAAGTGTACTTGAATGAGTTTTATTTTAGGATATTAGCATTAGTAGCTTATTTTGTAAAATAATTGTAGGGCAAGTGTCATTTGCTAATTACGTACCGTTTGGTAACTACAGTTTTGTCTTTAAGATAGGGAATTAATAACAGATTTTTGAATGAAATGTCATCTGACATTTTGCGCTTTATGTATTATGTAAAGACAAAAAATGTTATTATAAAAAAGAAAATATTATTGTACAATGTTATCGCGCAATGTGTTTGCAGAAATATCAATAAAAATAATCTTATATTCACATATGTAATCCTTATATCGATATTAATAAAAGAGGCGATAAGTCAGCTTTTGTTTTTAGGAGTTGCGTGTGCCGTACCTGAGCGCGACAACTTTAGACGATCTGATTAGTTAACTTTAAACACTTATAATTCAAAAACTATTATAGTCTCAACATTTTGGTATTGGAACTTTTGTCTTAAAATGATCTCAGGAATCTACCCTTAAGCGTTAGTCTGGTCATTACGGGACACCCTGTATATCAATATCATCCTCACGGCATTATCAGGTAGGAGAGATAATTATTTCTATGGCTTGCATTTTTTACTCGCGGGTTCCCGTGGTCCCTTGAGTTAGTTAACGTTGAGTAGTCGTGAAGTTGAGTTCGGTATAATGCAATGCATTAATTGTCAACATTATTTTGCACCAAGTACCTGCAACACATGCAGTCGCAGGTACTTGTTGCGTGTGGGAAGGCGGTTGGCTGCCTCTAAATACGAAAGGAAATTTCTATGGGATTTGGCGAGGGCGAGAACGCCTGAGATGCAGGACAGTCCGCGCAAGATGTCGAAAGACGGTGGTGCTAGGGTGAGCTCGCAGGAGGACATCCCTCATGTGCCGCGGAGCCCGTGCGAGGAGGCACCGAGCTCGCAGAAGGACAGCCCTCAGGTGCCGCGGAGCCCGTGCAAGGAGGCACCGCTGCGTGTAATTCTGAACGTGTCCACCGGCGTGAGGACAGTTTGTTATTACAACTAACGTGAGTATTTTTTAAATAGCTATCCTTTCTTCATTCTTCTTTCAAACATTTTTTAAAATATTCTTTCCTTTGTCTGTTGCAGATGGCAACGGGCAGGCGGATTTGCGCCAACTTTATTATATATATACATTTTTTAATTTTTTATTAAAAACTTTTTATTTTTAATTATAATAATATTTTGTTTAATTTTCCTTTTCCTTCTCTATCGCGTACGTGTGCAACGGGAGCGATAACGGGTGGGGTGGGGCCCATGCGCAACGGCGGCGGTGGCGGTGGTGGCGGCGGCGGCGGCGGCGGCGAACGCGAGCGGCGAACGCAAGCGCGAACGCGAGCGCGGTTCTCCTCTTTCCCGCGATATCCGCATCTACGACGCGGTTCCCTCTTCCCCGCGGATCCACAACGCGGTTCCCTCTTCCCCGCGCATCCCGCATCAACGACGCAGTTCCCTCTTCCCCGCGCATCCCGCACCTACGACGCGGTTCCCCCGCCCCCGCGCATCCCGGACCTAAGACGCGGTTCCCCTCTTCCCGCACCCACGTCCCCGCGGTCAGGCCAGCTGAGCGAGCGGCTTTCCGCGGCGTCCCCCTCCCCGCGGACCCCGCATCAGACCGTGAACGTTCTGAGCGGTTTCCCCCTCCCCGCGGACCCCCCTCCCGCGGCTTCCCCCTCCCCGTGGCTTCTCCCGCGGACCCCCGCGGACCCCCCTGCCCCTCACCCCCCCTCGGAGCTCTTGGGTTAGAACCCGCCGTTATTAGCTACTACTCTCCATTCTTCTCCATCTTTCCCCACTCCTCTTTCGTTCTTTCTACTTTCTCTTTCACATCCCCGTTGCTATATATCGTTATTATTTCTCATTCTTTCCCCTCTATCTTTACCGATCTCTTCACTATTCCCTCGATCTCATCCTCTCTCTCTTCTCCTCTCTTCTTTCTTCTATCTCTTCCCTAACTCCGATAATTATGCCTCCCATTGCTCTTCCTTTCTTATTTTTTCTCTTCGCCGGTTGGCATCTCCATCTAAAACCTTTCGGCAGTCTTCTCTTAATTTGCTCCCATTTCTTTTTCTCTACCCACGTCTCCGTTAATCCTATTATATCCCATTCCTCTAGCTTCCTCCAGAATTCCTCGTCCTTCCTTGCTAGTCCCGCTACATTCCAGAATATCATCTTCCATCCCTCCTTCCTCTCCCGCTTTTCTCGTCCCCCCGCCTTCCTTCCTCTCTCCTCTCTCCCTACTCCTTTTACCCTTCTATTTCTCCTGTCCTTCTCCCTCTTTGCCCCTACTTTCCTTCCCCCTCTTCTCTCTTCATCTTAACTTTCTCCCTTCCTGTTACTAACTTTTCTTTTTCTTCGTTCCATTTCCACCATTTCCCTTCTATATTTATGTATCCATACTTTACCTCCGCCTTCTTCCCTTCCTTTTTCTTCTTTTTTGCTATGCTCCTTAACTCGTACTGCATTTTCCTCTCTCCCCATGTCATGTCATCCCCGATTCTCTCTCTTCTCCGCTTCAGCTTTATTCTCTTCTTCATCACCTCCCTTTTCTCCTCCATACTTCTCAACTTAACTACTGCCATTCTTTCCTCTTTCTTTATGTTCTTTCCAATTTCCCATACTTCTTCTGCGTTTATCTCTAGACCCATTACTGTCCTTATCAAGTCCTCTACATTTTCCCTTATATTTTTCTTTATCTTCTTTAGCCTTCTGACCACAATGTTTTTTCTTCTTTCTACCCTTTCCTTTACTTCCTTATCTTCTTTTCAATCTTCCTCAGTCTCTCTTCCCCTTCCCCACTTTGTCTTTTTTCTTTCCGGCCACTTTTCTTGCCCCCTCCATCTTCTTTTCCATCTTGTCCACCTTTGACCCCCATCTTTTTTGCTCTTCCATTTTCGCTTCCAACTTTCTCACTCTTTTTTCCATCTTCTCTCTCTCCTCCCTCCATTTCCTCTCCCTCTTTTCCAGTTCCTCTCTTATTCTTCCCACCTTTTACTTTATTGTCTCCTCCGTCCTTTGTCCTTGTCTTCTTAACTCCCTCATCTCTTCTCTTATCTCCTTCAACATCTCTGTAATCTTATCCTCCTTCCCTCTCGCCGCCTCTTTCTCCATCTTCCTATTCTTTTCAGCTTTATCTGTCCTCCTCCTTCTCTCTAATTCTCTTCCACATTTCTTTAATCGTTCTTATACTCCGTCTTCTCACTCTATCCTCCCTTAATCTTTTTTCCGCTTTTATTTTAAACTTCTTTCCCGCTTTCCCTATTCTCTTCTCCTCTTACTTTTCAGTCGTCTCTCCATCTCCTCCCATATCCTTTTCCACTTCTGTACTTTTCTCACCATCCTCCATATTTCTCCTTCTTCTTTCTCTCCTGTCAGTTATTCCCAAACTCTTCTTTCTTACGCTCCTTCCGTTTCCTACTTCTCGCTGTCCCTCTATTCTGCTCCTTCTCTATGCTCTAGCACCGCAGCGTCACCGCTGGTAGCGCATTCTGTCTCCTCTCTGTCACTCTCTTTGTATACTCTATCACCCCTCTTCTTGCTTCTTCCGCGCTGCCTCCACCAATCCTCCTTCTCACTTTTCACTCTAACCTCTCTAACCTTTTCCTTCCACACGTCGTTTATTTAGGATACTCTCGTCTCCTCCACTCCTCCTTACTTTCTCTCCTTTCCCTTCCACCCTTTCTCACTCTCCTCCACTCCTTTTCATAATTCTCTTCTCCTTACTCCTCCAATTTTTTGCTTTTCTCTCCACTCTCCTTTATCCATCCAACTCACACTTTCATCCGCACCGGAAGTCCCCTATAAATATAGTATGTTTGGTATATTATAAAACGTACTGTTTAAAAATTTAAATGATTCTAAAAAAGGATAAAATTTATTTTAAACTATGTTACTTTAACATTTAAATCGTGCAGAAACAAAAGAAAATTAATATACTTTGGCGCAATAATTTTTTCCACCTAGATCGCGAAAATATCACACTGTGCGCCGGTAAGCAGCGGAAATCCGCGATCGAGCGCGCGCAGTACACCTGTCACGCGCCGCCGGTAGGCGGCACAGGTGGCCGAGCGCCGCGCCGCGCTAATTACTCGCGGAACACCACCAGGGGGCCCGCGACACATACGGTTTCGCGTGTGTAAAAAACGGTCAGCAGGGCCATATAGGCCCCTGAACCGCGGTCAATGACCGCACTTGCCTTCGCTCTTCGGAGTACGCTATAATGAACTAGCTCCGGAGAACTAAGCGATAAGGCGACGATAACAGCGGCTTTTAAGCCCTGTTTCGAGAAGGCAGCAGTACGACACTGCTTCGAGCACTCTAGCAGCGAGCAGGACGACACGGGCAGAGACCCTGTCTCGGAAGCAAAAGACGACAATCGGGTGGAAGCTCGATTTATCTCCGGTCCGGAAGACAAGGCCGCCGAGAGGGACGCTGCAGCTGAGAGATACCCGGATTTAGCGGTATACATCCCCGAGATATCACCGGGACATACCGCGGACGCCAGGACGCACTCCGGAACGAACTTCAGCAAGCGAGTGGGAGTCACCTGTAAAAGGGACTCCCCCACAACCGAAGCCGGAAGCTCCACCGCAGCCAATCCGGGTCTCCCTCCCAGTGGAGTTAGCAGCTCGCCTCCTGCCAACAGCGTCAGAATCTCCAGCGGAGCAGCCGAAGGAGCAGCACCTCTTGCAGCAAGCGCGAAGGCAGGCCAACAAGGCGCAAGACGACTTGCGTTGGGGGCCCGTACGAAATACCGCCACGCAACCTGCCATCTAGTGGCGTGAACGTCGCCGTTAAGGCGTCCCAAGACGCCGGCCTTCGGGCCAATAAGTCAATCCAAACAAAGTGTAGATACTACTGTAAATAAACTGTAAATAAACATAGCAGCAGGAGATAATAAACGTATCGTCCATTAAGCAGCCTTCGAATCAATAACGACCACCTCCGTATTCTTCGCTCCAAATAGCGAATACGTGACGTGGTTGGCACACGTACATCGCCATAATGATATTGTCTGTAAAATAGACAATTTAGTAAATTAAACACTTTCTGATAATAAACCTCAGATTATCGATCTTGATTCAGAATCAGAATGTGAAATGACTGAAACCACACGAGGCGCGAAATGAGAACGGAAAATATATCAAAGAATGGACATATAAATTGACGATAGATCGATCGTACCTCCGGATTACAAGAAAGCAGAAAATCTAAATCTAGGAAGGTTAGAGGAAGTAAAGATGTACCAAAAATGTGCTCTCACATGGCTTTTATGGAGAGAGCAATAAGATCATCTGGTGGAATTTTGATGATTTGGACTTGTTAGATGATAAAACATGGATAATGATAGTGCTGACAAGGTTGGGAAAGTTACTTTGTAAAAATAACTAGTTACAGTTTCAGTTTTTGTTTCTCAAAAAGTAACTAGTTACCGTTACAAGTTACCGACTCCAAAAAGTAACATGTTACAGTTACAGTTACTCAAAAAGTAACGAATCGTTACTTTTTAGTTACTTTTAATAAAACAACATTAGCATTTCCTATCCAAAAAAAAGTATGTTAAGTCGATAACTCGCATTTCTCGAAATTATTTGTTACCGTTTTTCCGTGATGCTGATTGGTTATTTCACTATGCTTACTTCGTTGAGCGGCTGTCATTATATATTTTGACAGTTTGTATATTGAGATTTGTTTTAGTAATATTGTACTAGCAATAGGTTAATAGTGTAATAGCAATGTATATATTGTAAAATTAATTATTACTGCATTATTTCCTGTTCCGATGTTGATAACAATTTTTCTTTTTCTTTTGGGTGACTTCAAGATTATTTCAGATAAGGTTTACTAAACACATTTTTATTATAAAACTTCTTCTTAATATATATTTTACTAAAAAAAGATTGATACTTTGTGTTGTATTTTTTCTTTTAGGTATCAATTTTTGTTTAACAAAATATTATAATAGTGTTAACAATATCTTTTTAATTGTAATCAATAGATATGTCACAACATGTTTTTTACAATAATTAAGAGAAAAAGGAATTAAAGAAATGAAATAGTGAACAATTATGTATGTAACGAAGGTGAAGGGACATGTACTTATGTAATATTTTATAAAAGACCAATGAATTTAATTAGACACAGCATCTGACAATTATATATGTAACAAAAACTGATATCTGAAAAAAGAAATTAAGACCAGAAAGAAGGAAATAAGAGTAAGCGTTTTGAAACGAAGAGAATTAAATTCGTTGGTCTTTTATAAAATATTACATACGTGTCGCTTCACCTTCATGTGTTACATATGTAATTGTCAGATGCTATGTCTAATTATTTGCTGTGATAATTAGACACAGCATCTGACAGTTATGTATGTAACACACGAAAGTAAAGCGACACGTATGTAATATTTTACAAAAGACTGAAGAAGGCTTGATGTAAAGATGGTTTGGTAGCATTAATATGATTTGCAAGTATTAAGTATTAAACCTTTGATATAGTGTATTAAATATTACAAAAATTATTTCAAGTATACCAATAATATATTCAGGCTCCAAGAAAAATAAAATAAATAAAATTTAAAATAAATAATTGTAATGGGCCAGAAACCAAGGTCTTCATGCTAATCCGCGCGCGCGTTATATTCTTATAAAAAATTACATTAATGCTACCAGACGATCGTTTCGGCTTTACAACAAGCTCTCTTAAGTGGTCTTTTATAAAATATTACATACGTGTCGCTTCACCTTCGTGTGTTACATACATAATTGTCAGATGCTGTGTCTAATTATCACAGCGAATAATTAGACACAGCATCTGACAATTATGTATGTATAATAATATACAAAGGTGAACATGTAATTATGTAATATTTTATAAAAGACCAATGAATTTAATTAGACAGCATCTGATAATTATGTATGTAACAAAAACTGATA
>NW_012026789.1:2927410-2928846 GCF_000956235.1 Wasmannia auropunctata | reverse complement strand
TTTCCCTTACCCTCTCCATACAGTAAGGACATCCTTAGGATGTAAAGGATACATCCTCTGGACGTTCGTCGGCATGCTGTATGGATCGCAACAGATGTTGGTATTCTATTCAATTTTGCCAAATAAAATATTTTCTTTAATTATTAATATAATGTGTTATTTTTGTGTTGTTTCCTTTTCCTTTTAACTTTATTTTTAGCTTATTTTCGGCGTAATTTTTTTTAAATATTAGCTAATGTTACACTTTCATGATTGTGTATATACACAATATATGCATATATACTAATGTATTTCTAATATTTTTCTCATTTTTATAAATATTTAGGAATTATTTATTACGGGTGATCAGTAGCCCACTTTTGTTATTGAATCGAACACATTACTGAAGCCGCGTTTGCCGCGCATGCGCGTGAAAAGCGGCCCGTGTACCATCACTGGCTCCCGATCGAGGCCTGGACCCGGAAACATCATTCCGTCCTTGGCGTCTGATCGCCCTTCAGCTACCAGATCAGACGGCACGGGAGCGGAGGCCAGCGGATCCACGGTGACTAACCGTCGACCGGGCCACCCAAACGGAGGGCGTCTTCAGTCCGCCGAGCCCCCCGTTAAGGACACCGACAAGGCCGCGAACTCCCGGACGCCCAAGGAGTCCTGCTGACCGGCTCCCTCGCACGCCCGGTCGCTTACCATCCGCACCGCTGCCACCGGCCAAGCGCGCACGGCCCTCGGAATCCTCCGGGCGGTTCGCAGAAGTGCTGCGTCGAATCACGCAGGCTTCCCCGGACTGTACAAGGTTGCGGTCGGTTGTAAGCATCCCGCTCCAGCCGATTCCGCGCTTCCGACCCTTCGTCCAAGACTGGACGAAGGCCCTGTTCGATCTCCTAGGGAAGGAAAATCTACGGCGATAGACTCCTTCGCACCTTTCGGCGCGGGCACCCTCGGGTGCCACTTCTTACTCTACTTCTTACTTTACTTCTTACCTCATCTTGGAGTCAATCCTTTTACGAATCTTACACTGACATTGCCTATCCTTGTAAATATTCCAAAATATATCTAAGCTGTTAATCATAACCGGATTTGAGGATTCATTGCGCTCCTTCTCCTGATTACCTATCACCACCATCTACGTCCACATAATGAAAATTGATCAAAATTGTACACATTAAATGAGAATGTAACAATTATCATTATATTATCTTATTATGTTAATTCATCATTATATTAAATGATATAGGTACAGTTATTAGTTAATAAATTAAAAAATATAACATTGTAAAAACACTGTTATATATATTAATTTATCATTATATTAAATAATATTGTGGCGGAATCACCGTTGCTATGCGTTTAATAACGCGGCAACGAGCCGCCACCATTTTGTGAATAAGCGCGCGCCGAGCTTCTCAATCCGCCGCTTGGTGGCGCCGAGCATTTAC
>NW_012026789.1:2861411-2927360 GCF_000956235.1 Wasmannia auropunctata | reverse complement strand
TGTGTGTGTGTTATGTTTCAGGGATAGTGAATAAAGAGCGCGCGCAAAGCGCGCGCTTTGTTTTTTCTAGTATATTAAAAAATATATACAGAAACTATAACTATAGTTACAGCTAAAAATTCTTTTCAGTTTTAAATTATTTCTATGATTCACACAAATGTGTTACTAATAAATATACTTTTCGTGTGTTTTACAGGTAAGCCTGCTGTGAAAATCTATTTCCCGGAGCCGTGATTCCCGGTGATTATTCCCGTAAGACATATTATAATTTCTCTAACAAACGTCGCGAAGACACGAAACGAGAGCTATAAGCTGCATGTGCGCGAAATACAATTCGAGGCACGTAAGGGGAAACACATCAAAGTACAATCTCGATCGTTTTGCGGCGAGATCGAGACTTTGAATTTCGACGACGTGACCGTGCGGAATTTCAAAATGTCACTATTAAGTAAATAAAACCGCAACTACGTTAAGTTTTTCGTCGTTAAGTTTTTGAGAAAAAAGAAGAATAAAGAAGCGAGCAGCACGTGTACCTTACGTACGACTTTACGTACGACACGTACTTAAAGAATGCGATAAATCGTTGAAATGCGCCCTGAAATCACATTTATAGCCGCGTTTCACCGGAATTCGAATTAACTATTAGAATGATCAATCGTAACCGCCGCGCCAATCGTAAATGTCGTAGAGTTAATTGGAAGTTTCTCTCGGTATAAACTTCGTGAAGATTAACGGATAGAAAACTCCGAAATTCGAATCACGTAAAAATGGAGTATTTTCTCAGTAGTCGAGGAGCAATTTCCGAAACGATGCTACTACGGGCTTTCGAAATTAAAGCGTTTACCATGCTAATTAGGCTCGATTGTACGTATCGAGCTTATTTCCTTCCGAATGAAATGTTCTAATAAAAGTATCACGATTGAGGCAAATTGCCATTTCGTAAACTTTGACATTATAGATACTGTGTATAATGTGTATAAATTTAATATTTATATATTTTTACAACCGTGTATATTACAAGAAATTAATCTGTTTCTAATTAATTTATATTTATTAATAACTCAAAATGCATAATTTTTTATTTTCATTAAATTTGAACAAATATGAATTAAGAGCTATTAATTTTAATTTTACGTAAAAAAACAAATGCATTTGTTGAATGTTTTATAAAACGAATACTCGCTACGCTTCTCATTTCTGCAGTTGTAATTTTTAATATTAAATGGCTAACTAAGCTTAAGGATTACCCTTTATCCGAGGAAAAGGAATATGTAAATTTCCGAAGAAACGAGCTTCTGCCGGGCGTGTACAGTTTTCTTGGAAAACTCGTATAATCGTAACGTCGCGGCGCAATATGGAAAGAGGGAGAGGGAGGGGAGAGGAAAAAATGGGGGCTCTAGATAAATGTTACTCTAGGAGCCCGAGTGCGCTATTAAAGCTCGCGGCGAACAAACGCGATTAAAGCGCGATTTTTCCTTGACGTTCGCTAAGTTATTCCAACTCTATATTCGTCGTGCCGAGCCTTCCGACGCGTTTTGATATTCTGACGGCGATACAGTCCGTTCTAGTTGTGTGATTTATGGCCGCCGGTTCCTTAATTTACGTCCCTCCGCGATAACCAAACATCGCCCATTGGCCGAATCGGCGTGTATCCAGCGTGCACACACGCACGCGTGACAGAATTGGAGATAAAAAAGCCCCTCTGATTTCTCAGGGATCTCACCCTCCCCCCACCCCAGCCTCACTACCGTATCTTCCAAAAGCTTGACATGTTAAGGGCAAAAATCTAGCACAACGTTGAATTGTGGTTGCGTGATTTAAAAATAAGCAATTGCGTGATAACGGGAACCCTGTCATTCGAACAAAACTAGACCTCGATGTGACTGCAATGCAGACGATCTTTTTTACATTATTTCCCTTTTTCCCCCTTTCCCTCAAAAGTTTTCCCAATGTTAAATTTCAGCAATGCAAATAGGTAGTGAAGCTATATTTTTTAAATTTAATTTCAAGTGAATTGTATAACAAAATAATTTTAAAATTAAATACCAAGGTACTTAATATTGAACATTTGATGAATTTTTTCCTCGTCGTCTTCATCCAGAAAAAAATCGGTTTTAAATTGATACAAGATCTCATAAATAAAAAATAGTTTATTAGGCTTATCATGGGATTCTATATAATATATCATCACGATTATCTTGATTAATGCGAGCGCTGTAGTATGTGCGGACACATTCGGACTTTGAGCGATTCGGGAAGAACCAACAACGCAAATCAGTTTTGTCGTGCAACGCGTCAAGCGCTATAATTCATCGCGATACGCGCTCACTTCTCGAACGTATAGCTCGCGCTCCGCAGGCCAACGACGAGCGATAAGGATGCATAATTAATCGCCATCGTGTAAAATCCACGTTGCACGCGAGGCATATTGAAATTAGGGGAATTAACGAGAATTAACGCCGTCCTGACGACGACGTTATAGCGGGTGGCCTGCATGCGCGGCTCATTAAAAAAGAAAAAACCAGATGCATCAAGCCGGCGATAATTGCCAGCCATTATCGTAAGTGCGAAACGCGAATAAATTAGATGCCTTCGGCGACTCATCGGTGCCGCTCGATAAGAGAGAGGCTGCAGCACGGCGGCGATGCGCCCGACCGCGCCGCGAGCTGAAGAGCGAAGTGTGAGTCGACAAAATCTAAGCGACGTTGCTTGATCCTTAACCGGATTATTCGAAAGTCAAGCGTTCACGTTCTAACACCTTGACCGGTACGTGATAAATCGGTTCAAGATGACGTAGACAATTGCAAATAACTTTTGTTCGATCTTATCGAGAATAATTAAAATATCAACCGACTGTTGGAGTAACTTATTACAGCATTATAAATTACAGTATTTAGCGTTTACGTAGTGTGCCCATTAGACCTGGAAAAGAATCTTGATTATTAATTAAATATGACTTTTCCCCGCTACGAAAGAGATTGGCAAATGTATAATTATTATATCAGATTATGTCGTAATTCTATTCATTTCATTGATAATACATGTATATTAAAATTCATATGTTAAAATAATATATTAAAGGTAAAAGTAAAAGTTTCGTTTTTCAAAAATCACGATTTATTTTTCTCACACAATTGAAAATTAATCATTTAAAACAGTTTATAATACATTTTTAATATGAAGATATGTAAAAATGTTAATCAAATTAATAAAATGTAAGATTAAATAAATTTTAAATTTCTGTCAGCTGCGCTTGAAGAGGTAGTGGCTTTTTTATGAGAGAATGTGAAATGTACAATTAAAAATTCCCTTTACCGATAAGACACGCAATGGATAATTGGTCGTAGAATTTAAAAGAAAAGGTTGTTATCGTTGGTGCTTGCGTCGTTGTCGACCATTCTGCTATGAGAGATTTACCGCTTTTGCACGACGATTGCATTCAACGAGAGCGCGTTGCATTCGCATCGCGCGCGCGGCAACGCCGAGGAATAAATTGAGGAAGTTCTCCTATCATATGTACCGCATTTTGAAATACCGCGCTTATCGCATACGCGTGTTTCTGAAGATCCTTTTTGCGTTCGCCTCGATGTATACACGAACGTCCGTTTAACGCTGCGCATTTTCACGGAAATAATTTCTGTATTCGACGGTCTCTCTCATTCTCTTTTTTCCCTCGCTCGCGCGAAAATGTGGCGTCGAAAACGCGGTGAATAATGCCGAAGGGATCCTTTTTTTTTAAATGCACCGGATAGATAACTCGAAATTTTCACCTTGATATAAAGTTGCTTTCAGAATTACGTGAAAATTATTTGTATCCGCAATTAAAAATTCTTTTATTAATTGCGAATGTATCATTTTTTTTATTAATTTTACTATGAAAATTCTGTGTAAGTTATCATCTCATATTTGTTAAATATCAAATACGCAAAAATTTATGAAATAATGGAATAACTGAAATAAACGAAGTCAGAAATGTGTATCAAAATTTTTTTTATAATTTCATATTTAATTTTTTTTATTAAATATATTTTATAACTAGGATTAAAATTCTCTTGTTTTTCACATGAATCGTCATGTCTTCTTTCTTGGAATAAAATGAAAATTGTTTTATTTATTTATTGAACGATTCTACGTGTGACTGTGAGGTGAATTAAAATGCGAATTTTCACAGTGAAGAAACTCTTTGTTACAACTTCACAGTTAATTAATTACCGCGGCAGAATTATTCATTTTTGGGGGCAATCGAAATCCCCACGCGTTCCCGGAAACACCGGTGCACACAAGTCGTATCAGTTTCGTGTGCGTTTAATAGCGAATGCAGTCGCAATGTACTCCAATGCGAACTAAATTGAGAAACTTCTTGCATTAGGTATAACACAGCCGTGTACGAGAATCTTGGTGTTTGAGGGAGAGATCGAGCCGTACGCGAGTGTCTCGCAATCATAATCGATTCGAAGCGTATACCTATATAACCAACCACCGCAGCCGAGTGCATGTAATCAAGGATCTATGGATTGAACGAAATCAGGACTTTCCCGGAGGATCGAGCGCTTCTGCAGCTCAAACGTAATAGTCGGTTTCGAGGGGCGATGGTATAAGTAGAGTAATCGAGAAATACGTAAATGGGGAACGTTGGAATATTGAAATACGCCGAGAAATAGAAACCCTTTTAATCATTGATTTCAATCTAATATGAAATGGACTTTTTAGGCGGTAATTGTCGATATCTGTCTAGCGAAGTGTTACATTGCCCCAAATCAACGTATTTGGATCGTTAATTAATAGTTCAACGCAAGTAACGGTATCTCATACCGTCACAATCATGCCTCATGTAATTGTAATTATTAATTATCTCTGCCGTTTACCGTGACGCATTATTAATCGACGTTAATAACGGAATTCACGCGCGATCACACGTGGGTTACGCGCAGATGATTTTTCGATCATCAGTCGCTGTGAATTATACATGTATCGGAAATAGCGTGTTACAAAAAAAAAAGCATGTTTCGAGATGATGATATTTTCAGGTCGTTCCCGCGTATTTCTGGCGTTTTATTCGCGTGCTACGAATACTTTTATGACCCTTCCGACGAGAGGATTGTCGTTGAAAAAAATGCCAATTTTAATAAACGTCCCGTATTAATTGCCGACCGCTCTCAACTCGCGATCATTGCTATCACTCAATCCTGAACGGCGCGAGAATGATGCCCGAGACACGCGATGCGTGTTCGAACGTTAATTATTAGCGTCGCGTCCGGAAACGTACGGCGAACGTGACGTACGCACGTCCGCCAGACAACGTCGACGTCGACGACGACGACGACGGATTCCGAGGGGTGCCATTAAGGCTTCAGGGCTCAGTGAAAATGATGGTTGACCGTATAAATTACACCTTCGATTTTCGTAACGCCAGCCGGCTGAATTCACGAGGACGACCATAAATTTCCTACGTTAGAACGCGCGGTTTCTCCGCGTAGCGGGGCAAGGTGGGGTTGAGGCGAGGAGGGCGGTCAAGGGGGGAGGAGGGTAAGGACCGCCGCGCCGGTGCGGTGGTCGCAGTTTGCCCCGTAATTTGTAATCGTCGAATTCTGCGATCCGCCGTGTGCCATCTTGCGGAACCCACCAATCTGTGACCTTCTTCTTGACATTAATTTAAAACCTTGTCGTCGCCAATGTCGATCGAAAAAGCTCCCGGTGTTATTAACAAGCTGGCACGAAATGGTCAACGGGGGCGATTAATAACGTCGGAGAATTTCTCTCTCGAAAGGAACTTTCACTTGCGCCTATGTGCACAAATTCATTATTTATTGTTATAAACCATAAATTAAATTATCTGGAAAATTTATAATTTATACGTATGATCGCGGCTATAATTTTTTATGCTTTTTATTTATTAAGGCTCAAAGTTAATTTTATTTCTTTAATTATAATAAAGAAAGAGGGAGAGTAATTATATTAATAATTCCCTTACTTTTAAAAATAACGTATGGTTTTAATTATTTTATTGTATTGTTTTGAGTTACGTGATAATAAATCGAATGACTTTTGAATGTAAAATTGCGCAGAGAATAAAAAATAAACAATTATTGTCGTAATTATTAGTAAAAATGAAAAGACTCGCGCGAAATAAACCACTTTGTTGCAAACGGCAGC
Source organism: Wasmannia auropunctata (assembly GCF_000956235.1). Classification (NCBI taxonomy): domain Eukaryota; kingdom Metazoa; phylum Arthropoda; class Insecta; order Hymenoptera; family Formicidae; genus Wasmannia; species Wasmannia auropunctata. The sequence goes on along the minus strand of NW_012026789.1, from coordinate 2,921,207 downwards.
ACTTGCTTTAATAAAGGTTTAATAAAGATGAGCTTATGAAAATTTATGGCGCGCGATCCTATTGGCCACGGTAATTTAAATGTGACGATTTGTTTTATTCATGAGCGATCGTTTAAAATACTTCTGACGTACAGTGCCCGGTTAAATAAGAAGCGGAATATTTCATGCCGCTGCGGGCTGCGCGGCATAAATTGAAAATTAACGAAGAAGCATAAGAGCCATAGAGAAAGCAAATTCATGAAACAGGTGATTCACTGTGAGAGCCATACCGAAACATCTCGCAGATCTGCGTAAACTTTTCAAATTATATATACACAAAAAATCTATATACACATATGTATATATGGATTTTTTGAATTTTTATATCTATATATACAACACATGCATGTACGTATAATATATATATTATTTTTTGTATGACATAAAAAAATAATAACAATAGTCTGATATACAAAATAATAGAAAAAATCCTATAGTTGATGCAAAAAGTAGATTAAGTTAAATTTTATTTATTGCAACAGAAAAACTACAACATTTTTGATACGATCACAAATTTATTACAAAATTTAATAACAAAGTTAGAATATTTTTTCAAATAGAGTATATTATATAGAACTTCAATTAAAACAATTAGTTAAAGAAAGGCACTAAGAGTCAATACGCAGAACTCGTTGCGCTAAAATTTTTTCATAAAATTATATTCGACAAATTAAATTACATCTTCCTACACATCTATCATGATTCTTAGTGCCTTTCTTTAACTAATTAATTATTTACTTATATTGAATAAGAGAACTTAAGACAAGCACAATCAAACATGAGTGATTATTTTTTATTTCATGATAAAACAATTAAATGTATAAAAATGTTACAACTGTAATAACATATAGTCTGGAATGTTATAGGTAATATAGGCGTTTCTGGAAATGAAAATAATTGTACTCTACTCACAGGATGTGATTAAATTATCAAAAATTGAATCTCGAATCCTATAACTAATAAATTATTAGAGATCGAATCGCAGAACCATTGACGCTATTAAACGCTGATAAATAAACCCGTGACAAACGTTAATCGCGATCCCTTAATATGTTGTTTCATGGTATTCACTTAATTATGCAATTGAAAACAACCTTTCGGCGAGGTACATCGAGCCCGTCGTAATGGAAACAATTTTAATTAAACGCGACCTGTCTGTGTGGTGCGTTTTATTCGATGCGCATGTATCGAGCAGTTACGATTTTTTAGTAGCCGCCGTTGCGGCAACCCGTGGAAAAGCGCTTACACGCGCTCGTTACGATCCGACGTTATCAGTTCCACGGTAATACCTGGTTATTCTGCCTTTTAATTGGGTCATCAAGACCAAGTGTTTCCCTCGGGAGAAACGTGGAAATCCATTAACGCAACGCCGATGAAATTTTCGCACTTCCTCTTTGCAACAATCGAGACCCCTCGCATTATTCTCATTGTGTGACTCATTACATTCAATTTTGTTGGCAGGACGATCCAGAGGCATTAAGCATTCGTCCTATTTTATTTTCTAATAGGCCTCAATAATAGAATATTCCTTCTTATTTTCTAATAGATTAAAGAAATATTTTTTATTAATTTTATCTGTTACATTATAACGCAATTGACGTATTCAATTGATGGCGTATTTAAAGATGAAGGGATCAATTCTAAAGCAACTTAAAATATTTTGAACACATATTCATCACTTAAATTATTGTAATTTATTGCATCTGTACATTAATATTTTTATTGAAATGTTTTTTTATGGAAACTAAGCATTTGACAAAATCAGATTTGAGAGTTTAAAACACAAATGTGTTTAATATATTGTTATTCACAAAATAAATATTATGCACAAACAAAATATAAATCTATAATTTCCAAGTAAAGTAAAAATGTAATTTCAATTACACTTTTATCGAAATATTTGTGTTTATAAATATTACAGACATTTCGTTTTATTCATATATTTTCATGGAATTTGTTACGATTTAAAAAATACACTATTTCTATTTGGAATGCAAACAAATATTTGCAGCATTTTTATTCCCATATTTTTCGAAATTTTACTCAATATTTTAAATAATTTGAATTATTAAATTAATTTTATATTACCTTAATCAGCGCGAGAATTTTACAGATGGTAATCGATGATTTTTTTTATATTTTTTGATATAATATAATATTAATATAAAAACATATATTTTTTACATTACAGTGCAATAACGATTTTCTACTATGATTTATCGAAATATCCGACATTTTCTTAAATCTTGATCTACAATTTCGAGCTTCGACTTTACATACTTTTTTCAAACAATTAGTTTTTAAAACTGATTTTGTTAATTTAAAATAAACTATTTAGATAAACTAAATTTAGAAACATACGCGTCTTTCCGTTGCCTTGTCCACCGTGATATGTGATCACTATCCTGGTCAAATATCCGGAGAGCTTCCGCATCGCGAGCGAAAGAAACAGATTCCGATTCACCTAATGAAAGTCTGCGCGCTGAAAGCACGAGAGAGAGAGAGAGGGGGGGGGGAGTCGATCGGTCATCAAAGTGCCGGGAGATCCTCGAGCGGAGAGTATCTTTCTCTCTATTTCCTGAGCGGCGTGTACAGTCCCTCTCACAAAAGACAGAAAGCATCTCCTTTGACAGACGTAATTACGTTTACAGCCGAAACGAGTGCGATCGATTACCGAAGGGCCGGGAATTACGCGCTCGGCCGACCATCGCCATACGGTTCAAGCAAAGCACGCTGACGTGCATTTAAGCCGCGCATTTCGCCGCGCGCGTGTGTCGAGCTTACGATGCATATGTCACATGTCATTACTAGTTAATGGTTATTATTAATTTTCTAAATGGAACGACATCGCCACGCGTCGATATAAGGAAAAAGTGCTACGTCATTTTTCATTCATCGCGACGATAATGCATGATGTTACACGACAAATATTTCGAAAAAAATAATGGCCCTTTCAATAATAAATTTTTCTCTTCAATTTTGATTCATCTCTCTTTCTCTTGCCTCTTTTTTGCCATAATAAAGTACTTGTCCTTCAAATTAGGTATTTTATTAAATAAAAAATAGACTTTATTACTTTCTATTATATTCTCTATCTTTTCCCCACATATAATCATAAATTTTTTTTTAATTCAATTTTAATAGTGACACGGAATCGATTAAATGAATGTTCTAAATCTCTCTGCCTTGTAAATATTTCTCGCTACGTATCGTTTTCTCGGGAAAGATGATAATCCGTTGGAAATATCCGAAGAATGTGATGAATGAGGCAAAATTTCCCAATCTAACTTTGCAATCGTCTGTCGCATGATCTGTAGTAGAGTCTTCCGTTATCCTGTAATAACAAAAAGCCCTTTCGATTGATGAGCAAGGTTGCTTCTCTTTTCTCGGGAGTTTTTCGTAACTTCGTTTTAACATGAAATAATAAATCTCTGCCTGACAGTTTGGCCTATACGTTTAATAGCTTGAAATGAATTATTTCTTTCGCTGTTTGAAATACAATAAGAAGGCTCTTTTTAACATGGAAATTAGATTCAAACATTATTCAGATCTTCAAAGATGCTAAAAATAATGGCGTCCAATTAAATTTCGGTTGAGGAGAGAAAAGGCCATCTCTTATCTATCAATATTATTATTAGTTTCAATTATACTATATACCTTATAACGCTAGTTTTTATATTTAAATATGAAGCAACATGTTTTTACTATTTAATAATCTAATACGATGTTCTCTCCGCACAATAGAATAGTTTGAGACGTTGAAGAAAATTACGAAATGTAATACTAACGTTTCCAAGTAGTTTTATTGAGTACAATTCCGCGCGAGGTGTAATTTCGTGTAAAAGGGCCCGGCTGAAATAAACACTATGTGAGGATATGGCAAAAGAAAGTCAGGAGTTAGAAGATAAGATGTGAGAACGAGTGACGCGGATGTAGAAAGGTGCGGAGTATATGTAAGGCGAGAAAGGGATCGTTTGAACATCTGGCAAGGTACCCTATGAAAAGGACGTGTGTGGAGTACGCGCGAGGGAAGGAAAATAAAAATAGCGCGGAGTTAGTAGATTAAAGGTGGGGATAATAAAGGCGAGATATAGACTGGATGAGAGAAGGGGCGAGCGCGCGAGATGAGTAAAAAGCGAGAGCGTTGAGAGAGGGATGGTAGGATAAGTATAATGAGAAAAATTGTCGAACCTGTCCGTGAGCCGTGAGCAATGACCGTAAAGTAGAAAAAGCCGCCGGTAACTTCTAACCAGAATGCTCGATTATCTCTATCCGTTATTCGACTGATGGAATTAATGTTTAAAGTGCATTAGCAACGGATGTATCGTCTCCGAGAGAGTTCCGAGATAACTCGTCTTCAAAAGTCTTGACGACAGTGACAAATCCCACGGTAAAACAAGATTTCTAATCTAATTCGATCGTACAGGATGTCCGGTTTTTACCGCATTATTTTTTAACGATGTATCATCTTTTACAAAGAAAAATACCAGAATGTCTGAATTTTATAACAATTGAGAAGTTTTTTTGCATATAAGTTTGAAAAAAGAAGAAAAATAGATGACAAATCTACATTCTTCATATTAAGTGAATTTGAAATGGATTTTACTTTGCAGAACTTTAATTTGAAATTTAGTTTTAAAGATATAATTGAGAAGTAAAAAAATCAACTAATTATAATCCCTTCAATCTTCCGATTGTAAGAAAAATTGATTTTGATAAAAAATTGAGATTGATAAAATTTTTAGCTAGTAAAAATAACACGATAGATATATTTTGTATAATGTTGAGAGTAATACAATAAATTCTCTTTTGTTTTTATATTATATATTTACTTTTTACATACATATATTCTCAAATGAAACACTAGAATGTATTATAATTATTATAACTATTGATGAATTAGTTAGCAAATATCAGTAAGACAATATTTAACTACATGTAATTTCTTGATCTCATTTTCTGATACTATAAATAATATCAATAATGATAGATTTAAAAAGTAAAATAACGTTTAAAGCTTCAAAAAATCGTTGAAGTATGTTATATGGAGCTATATCATATTTTCTATACAATCTACATTAACAAAAGGCGGAAACTTGCTCCTCGCGTTTGACGCATACCAGTCCGATTTGTCCGACCGTTACATTATCAAACGAATGTTAAGTAGCGTAATTCACCCGCTACTAATTCACTGCAATTATACAATTATATCTGATTCAACGTAGATTTAACGCGGGCCGGACGGAGGGAGCCCGGCTCGCTGGAATAGTTTCGAAAACCCGATTTCGCGGTTTGCCGCTCCGAAATTCGCGTTAAACTGACACGTCGGATCATCGGAAGTAACACGGTGAGTTCTCGCCGATTTTTCCACGTTTTTGCGGTAACGCGATCGTCGGATTGAACGATCTGTCCGCACCGGTCACGTTTGATCTGTTAATGTAATAACGCGAGGCCGAAACCGCATTTTCGCCCAGTTATCGATCGTGTATTGGAATGATATAATGATGCAGAGTTTTGTATATCACTTGCAAACGTCATCGATGTTATTTATCTTCTTCATTTCTAGATTTCTTAAACTTTCGTTATCTTCAGTATATATTGCACTTTGTTTCCTCAATTCAATGTCCAAAACGTAAATGTCGCTTATATATTCTTGAAAAAATATAGGTTTTCCGCGACGTATAATGTACCAATAGCATCACGCTATAATCTAGTAATATCAAATTTCAATTTATCAATTACGTTGTACAATTAATTAAAGCATGCAATTATAATTGCGGCATATAATAAGGACATTCGATCCCCTAATTAAGAAAATTCGCTTCGCAACAATTCAAACGGCTTCCTTCTTGTGGATTAAAATTCTGAAATTCGAGAGTATCGCGAAATCTGAGACGAGACTATTGCCGACGATCGAATTGCGGGCTCCTATCAAGAAAAAGGAAATCCATGGCACGTAAACGCATCGTTACATGCGACAGCGTTATTACGATTCTTCACGTGCGGCCATTGGTCGTCGTGCTCTGCGCTTGGCGGTCGCTTCTTCTTTTTTTTTCCTCTCTTTCGGGCAATACGAGGAGAGACGAGCTGAAATTGGATCAGCGGGTGAGAGGGAAGCGGGCGAGAGGAGGTGGGAAGGGGAAGAGAATTCCGGGGAGATGGACCAGAGAACGCGTCTCGAGGGCCTATCGACTCTCTTTTATTTCTACTCGAGTCTACTCGATGGCCGCCCCGTTGGTGGGCACGTTGCCGTATATAAGTGGTTTAAGTAGACGATCGCGCCAACAGGTCGTCGTGTAGTTGAGCTTTTCACTGAGCTCGGCAACAAAGTCCGGAGCTGCTGCATCGGACGGCCGAGTTCGCTCCGATAGGTTAATCATTTTCGTGATAGGAGTATGGAAACCATGCCAGCTGCACACGGACTCGATGAAAAGAGGATTAAACCTTTGCCGTTATGGAACTAAATCCACGCAAACACAACAGGGATGCTTTATTCACCGCGGGTGAAAAACACGTGATCTTCAATTTGTCACTCTCATCACGCTGTGTTTTTTTTCCTACATTAATAAAAAAAAAACACAGCTTTCATTCGCGTTACATTGAAATTAATCTCGTCGATCGCACGCAATCAATCCCGATGAAATGGGAATCGATTGCAAATGCGCTTCTTGTTTGCGCTTCCTGTTTTGAGAAATTGTTATACATTGCGTATCCGCCGATGCTCATCTCAAAGTGGCCGGGCATACAAATTCGTGGTCGCGCGGACATAATTGCGGCGAATGAACTAACCAGCAAATTAGTCGGCTGACAAGCGACGGGTAATAGATGCACGAGGAAACCGAAACCGGATGATTCATGCCTGATTGGACAGTGCGAGACGCTTCGTTGCATGGCTGCAACAATAGACTGCATAATTCTGTCAAATGAGATGCACTATGGCTGAATGGATCCGATGCTCTCGTTTTGACAAAGTGCGCGTCACGCCGCTGCCGGTGTTCTTGGCAAGATACTAGCGATCGATCGTGAGGTCATTTGATGCTGACAGAATATCTCGGTCTGTTTGCTAAATAAAATTCTAATAAATATAATACATTTGCTGTCGCGACGTTTAGTCTAAAAAATAACGTCTCACTTCTTCACAACCGAAACGTGAAAAATAATACAAATATAATTGATAAATATAATTATTATTTGTACCTGCCGCGGAAAAAAACGGTTTTGCTGAAGTATCTAAAAATTTATTAGATGCAAATCTGAAAATAATTTTCATTGAATCATCAAAATAATAATTATGTATAAGGGCGTTTAAATTGTTGGAATATTAAAACTTTTTGCAATATTGTCATAAACGTTCTATATAATTATTTTGATTCCAACAAAATTATTTTCAGATCCGCTATCTAGCTCAATTTTTAAACACTTCGGCAAAACCGCGTTCTTTTCGTGTGTATTACCTATTATCTGTAAGATACAAATTGGCAAACGTTTTTCTCTTTACCATATATATGTATATTCTGAAAATTATGAAGTTTATATCTCCGATATAATTTTTGACTAATTACCCTAGTTACATCAAATATTTTCAGAAATTATTCGTGCAGTGATAAAATTACAAAAGTGTGCCAACTCTCTCGTACGTTAATGATATTCGCAACAGCATCCTCGCGAAACGCGCAAAAATTCATCAACGTGGAATTACTTTGTGACGGGCGCGACGGAAAATCCAGCGCGGAAGGCGTGCCGCTCCGGCGAGCCGGAGCAAAAACAACGGGCTAGTCCGGGTAGAATGCGGGCGAGTGCGGAAACTGCGAACCGCGAAGAATGCCGAGAAATCGAAGAAACCGGGAAACCGTGGAGAATAGCTGGGGGATGGCTGGAGAACGGTGCGAGAGAGGATAAGCGGCGTGCTACGAGAAGTTATTCTGGAGGGTAGTTAGGTATGTATAAAGCGCCGTCTCCCCCGAGACGACCAAGCCGCGTTAAGCGCCATCCACAACGGCTTATATAGTAGCCTGTTCCATCCTCCGCATGATGTTTACGGGAAACATCGGACTGATATAACTCGTTCACACGAGTATTATGTTCTAGAGCGTATTGCGCTTAAGCAATCTAGAGCGTACCAATGCCTTAGCGCAGACAATCATCTTCGTACGTCAATAAAATTGCGACACGACAATTTCGTAAAATTTCCCACTCGATGAACGAAAATTTGTTATTTTCAAGCAGAAAGTATATATAATGATATTAATTCTGCTGTTTTATTTCCTCGATTTTATTCGAAGAAATAATATAATATTTATTACATAACATAAATTACATAACATTTTTAACTTTCCCTTAAAGTACCTACATATATATGCATGACGTTTTTGATAATCTTTCGGAATAAGAAATCTGTGATTATTGCTATTATCATTTTACTACTGTTTTTGTTAGCTATAAGTGCGCGTACGTTTCCGAATAAAAACCATAAAATAAAATATTAATATTTTTATAACACAGATTTTGAAAGTGATAATCCTTCTCTTGCGTATATGTAACTGGATGTAAAATTCATATGTCATGTTCTTTGAGGGAATTCACCTTTAGCTCTGTACGCTGTCGCATGTAAAAGTGATATAGAGTTATTAATATGTCGCGTACCGCACACAAATTATAATTAAGTTTGCGAAAATCCAACTGAAGATTGTACACTCAACGGTGTACCGATGCTATGGTAAATACGATATTTAATATCATTATGCCTTGGCGCTTAAAGGGAGAGGTCAACGCTTCGTTATCTTTAGTACAACCGAATATCATAACGGGAATTTCAATATTTATCTCGCTGGAACACGCTGAAATCATTAATGTAATTAAAAGGCAGAAAAGTTTGCCGTAAGAGGATGGCTGGGCTCTTTAATCCTTTTCATTTTTCTTGGACGCACACACATCTTCATTTTCCAGAATTCTTTGTACTCGCACCGCTTCCTATTTCGCTCTGTCCCGGGGTCTCCGTATCTTTCTCTACGTCGGTGTTTCTTGCTGCAGCCTCTTTTTATAATTTTTTTTCACTCGCGAAACCAACCGTTTCGTTAGACCTTCGTTACATCTCCGTTTCTTTTCGCATTTTTTTCTATTTTTTTTTTCCTCTTTTTTTTGGTACGTCGCCGTACATTTCTATCGTAATTACTTGTTACTTTGTGATGCATTACGTAAATCATCTCTGTGATAACTGGAATAAAGCGCGAGAATATTCAGACCGACGACATGTCAGAGCGCTGTATAAAAATTCATACATATATTAATTTTTAAGTTTGTAACTCTCTGCATATATGCAATTTTTTAAATGTCTAAATGTAACTTGTACCTCTGAGGCACATCTCGTTTTGATTACTTCTCTGGTGCGTGACTTATCTTGTATACGTAAGAATATTTAATATATTGGCTATATGAAACACGAGTAAGGAACTTGAGTGAGAAACGCCAAATTTAATGCTTTTGAATATAAGGGAGACCCGGGGCTGGTTGATACATGAGGCACGTTGATACATTCAAAATTGCTGCAGAATGACAAACGGTAATATTATATAAAAAATATAGTATTTCCACAAAAATATTGCAGTCATGCTGCAATAAGATATTTTGGACTGAATAGCATATTTTCAGGAATAAAAAATAATTTCAGTTTTTGATAGCTAAAAGTGAAATAAATCAGTGATGTATTAAATGTTATATTTATAAATCTGCTTATTATATTATAGTTCCATTTATTTTTTTAGAATCTTTATAAGTAATAACTTACAGTTATATAAATGTCTTAAAATATATTTTTTGCTTAAGCAACAATTAAAATGTATAAATATGTATGGTAAGTCGGGACTGGTTGTGACGGGGTATGTTGTTACAATGTTTATTTTTGTTTTCAATCGAAACAAATTTAAAATAATGTTAGATTTCTGTAGTTTTTCCTTACAATTAGTGCAATCTTATATTTATATATTTTTCTACTGTGATTTATGTAAAAGAAAGATTGATAAACATTTATATCATTAATGTTACATTAATGTGTATATTTTATTTGAAAATTATAAATAAAGTTATGTTGTGTATAATTTTTTTTATTTCCTTCAATTAAATGTTATATTTTGAAATCTGGATGTGTAAACGATTGATTTCAGTAATTGTAACAATTGATCCCGTATATGGGGCCGATTGTTACAAGTTGCATCACTTAACATTTTCCATTAATACAACAAAATTAATTATATTATTAAATTCTAAAAATAATTTCTATGTTGTTGAAGCATGTGGCTATTAAAAAATATTTTTGCGGTATTTATTTCATTTATTAGTTACATGTGAAAAAATCATTTAAAAAAACTGTATCAACCAGCCCCGGTTTCCCCTATACTGGCATAAGAAGTATTCTTTTACCAGCCGCGGCATTTAAGAGCGTTTTCAATTAATATCGTTATCGAGCGTCATTGTAATATGTACGAATAATTAAACAATTGGCCTGGTACACATGTGTATATATTGGCCCGAAGGTACTACATAGTTGTAAACAATAATTGTTCAATTGCGGCTTCTCAGCATTATCTCAATATCGATTTATTAAATAATGAATTGACACCGCTGGCGATTTCTGTTACCATTAGGCCGAAGATGTATTATGCAGGCGGGAATAAAAATAACTAGCCGCGTGACTATCGTTAATTGCACGTTAATGAATGTTTACTCGCGGTGTGCTGCGGAGGGGGGGAGGGGGGAGGAAGCCGTGAGCCTCGCGTAGCCGTAGCTTATCCACTGTTACGAGATAGTTAAGCCGCGCACGTACACACACGCACGGTATGCTTGCTCTATGCTCTCGTGTTTACGCAATTATTAATGCTCTTGTGCTTATGCTCCGTGATACAAAACGGGAACGACAAAGTGGAACGAAGGCATGCGCGAAGGGGAGAATAAAGGACGAAAGCAGATTAGGGCCACCGTGACGCGCCGGAAAGAAATTCATCCGCGATTAGCAAGGGTCCGACGTGCGATGGCGCAAGCGATTAAAGTGATATGACCAGCCGAAATGACGACAGAGAAGAGCCGAATTAAAGGGCGGATAAACGCTGGGAGATCGATTGAGCTAAATAAGATATGACGATTGTATTTATACGTGGAAGCCTAAAAATAAATGCAACGTGTAGGATAATGCATAATTAGATTGGGGAAATTTAAAAAGAGAGCTGTATGCCAACTTTTCACTAAAAAATGCACTTGCTAGTTATGCTATCTTATTATCCCTTCAACGTGATCCTTTCAACGTGATCTACTCACAAGTGTCACCAGACACGTGGCCCCTGTTGCAGTATGTTGCGGGTCTAATCCGAAACCAGGTTAGCCGACAGCATTAATTAACATAAATTTGCTGCGCCACGGCGTGAAAATTCAAGATGCATAATATTGCGAAAGCATACGTATAATTTGAATTGATAGCAGTCTAGATGCACCTCTGCGGATAACCGTGGAATTTGCTTATCTCCATAGTGCATATTTGTTTCAAGGAATACGACGATGATAGTTTAGAATTATACTGTAATAACAATTCGATGGAATTATTCTGATATAAAACGTAAAAGAAACGCAAGTATTTTCGTCCTTTTTTTTTCGAAAAAATAAAATTATCGAAAGTCGCGAATCGTTCGGCCGCGTCCCTCGTGTTGTTTTGCTCGCGCGGAGAACTTGTGCTTAATCGAGTACAATGCGATAACGATAAAAGTGTGAATTAGAACGAGTACGAGCGGTAGGGGGGGGGGCGTAAGCGAGAAAGTCCGCGATTAAAGCGAGCAAAAACGGAGGTTTCCCTCGGGAGGAAGTTATGTCGGCGGGTTAGTTAGGCATGCACGCAGCGCAGCGTTCCAGCTGCATACATCGCGCGTTTGCGCCGGGGGCCAGATAAGCCTCATATGATGCACGTTGCACCTATGCTTTGTGTCTACTAGAAACGACACTAATATCGCACAAAGGAGACGAGAAAAAGAGAAGAGGCGCGCCGCCGCCGTCGATGCGTCGCGTGAAACAAGACTTCGCGGAAATAAGCAGCTTGTCGGCGGGGAAATATGATAAACGTCGAAAGAGACAATGATGGAAATGAAGTAACCGAGAAATTGTAGAGCGCTCCCTAATATAATAAATATAACAGAGAGATAGAGATCGAGAGAGAGAGAAAGAGAGAAAGAGAGAGAGAGAGAGAGAGAGAGAGAGCAAACGTTTCTAGTTTAATTTTCAGCTGCATAAGTTTATCTCGTCATCTATAATAATATTTGCGATTCGTGGATCTACATGTGTTGAAGTAAATTCTGCATATAAAACAAGAAGAAGCAAAGTGATAAAAAAAAGAGATGCCTTTTATGGAATGAGATACAAATTACTTATAGCTATTCATTTACCTCAGAAATTATACATATATCCTAAGTTGATAATGGACTTTCGTTCTTAACGTCATTGACATAAAGGAAATAAATAATTAATGTCGTGCGCTTAACGTTGAAGCTATTTGAATTCATTCGGACAAATGTTTCCGATATATATACATATACGGCATGGGATACGGCGGCTCGGTCTGCCCGACGGGTGTGTTATGTATGACGCTCTATATGCGGTTTTTGACATGAACGAATAATGGCGACTCATCACCATTAACCAAAGATTTTGAATGCGCTATAAATTTAGCGAGCGTAGCGGCTTAGTCGCGCCAATAAATATCCCTGCTAGCGATGACATCGCCACGAAGTACCGAAGCCTGCATTATGGATGACGTTCATAGCTCACGTGTCATCTGAATCTCGCTTAGACCCTCGCAGTGCTTGATGGTCCCGCGGTCGCTTTTGTGCTACGACGTTTGCCGTCATGCTGTCACTGTAGAAAGCGAAACGTCGCCGTGTAACGTCGTGATGGCGTCACGCTAGCGTGATCGCGAATCGCCCGGGTATTAATGCGATCGACGGTCACGACCGCGAATCGATTTTCTGCGGCATTCGTGAAAGGGGATACTAGCTCCTCGCCCTGAAGAAATCGTCTGGGATATGAAATGAAAAAGGATACGCGCGACGTATGTAGATACGCGTACGTGTCGCCGTACTGGTCAATAAGGGACAAAGATCGATGTTATGGACTTCGATATCAAGGAAGGGGGTGGGAGGGGGGGGACTTTTAGCTTTCTCGCTCCCGTTTCTTGGGAGTGTATTCTGCCGATTCTTCATACGCTTCCTCGCCCACCATTACCAACGTTATATCGACGTCCTTTTACGTCGGGTTTTACGAGCTGGATCCGCACTCGCGATCTCGCTTGCGCGCGCCCGCGCGCGCATATCCTTTTTATTCGCTTCCTTTATGCGATATTAGTAATGCCCTTCGTAAACACGGAAGCCATCGTTAAAACAGCCGCCCTCCGTGTAAAGCGGGCTGAGCTTAACGGGGGAGTACCCGCGATGCTTAACGGCACACCGCGGGTATCCAAGCACTTCCCGGTGTGCAACCTGTCTCTCCATCGGAACTATCTCCCTATTTCTTCTCGCACTTGGTTTACCTCCTTTTTACGAGCCTCGCGTACACTTACTTATTCACATGTATTTCTTTCATTCTTCTGTTTAAATAAAAGCTCGCAATCGATGACAGGATAATTAGCATTCGAAAGAAGGACGCACGTGTTAATTGGAGAAATTGAGTTATTGGCAAATTGTCGAACGTCTAAATATTAATTCAGTTAAATAAATTTATCTTAAATAAATTATTTATTTAGTTAAAGGAATAAATTTAATTAAGTAAATTAGATTACATAAATTAAATAAACAGTTTAATGCAATAATTGAAACACTTGAAGCGTTAAAGTGCTGCTGAACTCAAAGCTATAAAAAATTTCTTCAGTAAATTCTCATATACAATACATTGGATTTCTCGCGTTATAATGTGACGGGTATCATGACGGGGAGGGCGTGTATTTCGAATACTGTGTGCGTAGACAGAGAAATTTCTGCTTTAATGGTTCGCATCGAGACCTATAGAGACATTATCGGATTACCAATAAATCACGTTGACTCGATTTCAAAGAAGAACGCGCATCGTCGGCATTATTTATACCGTCTCTTTGGTATAACAGCCGTTTCCTCCTCTCTTTTACATGTAAAAGGCGCGTAGTAAAGCTCATTTCCCGTTATTCGACCTACACGGCTCCGCATCTGCCTGCCTCTCTCGCGCCCATCTTCATTATTTCTCCTAGCTTCGCGCTGCCGCCACCGCCGCCACCACCGCCACCGCCACTCGCCCGTCCGCCACTTTCCACCCCCTCTCTCTCCATTCCCTCCCCGCCACGCTCTTGGACTGTCTCTGTCTCTTTTCTCTATCTTGTCGTACGTGATGTTTTATTTCGCTCTTTCGCACCTCCGCGCGCTTCTCCTTTCCCGCGCGCATACACCGCCGCTTCCGGTGGCCATACGGGTAGGAGGGGAGAATATTATTCAAAGCAAGATTTACATTTTTACGACGCCGCCATTTTCTACCGAAGGCACCGACGAGAATAGGAATTAGATTCATTTACATACATATATACGTGCACTCTCCCTCTCCCCTCCCCGCCCCTTTCACCCTCTCGCTTTTCGCGGTGAGCGCGCCCGCCTGGTAAAGGAGATTAATGCCTTGATTAGTTCGTTTTCTGCGACTTATCGCCCGCGCGCCCACGGCCCACCCTCTTTCTCCCAGCCGTAGCCCACCCCTTCGCTCCTCGCGCGCGCTCTCTCGCGAACTGCGGTCGGAGACTTTTATCAGGTCACCGCCGAAGTTTCACCACGGCGGTCTCGTGGTTACGGTATTATGCAAAGGATCTGTCAGGAAGGGGTCGCCGGTTCCCGAGGCTCTACGTATTACACACCTTCATCGCCCTCCGATAATAAAATTGAGAATAATTAAAGTGACGGGAATAATTGGCGATACTGGAGATAGGAGGATGTTTTAACGTAGTTTTCTTCACGAGCACTCTCTCTCTCTCTCTCTCTCTCTCTCTCTATCTATCTATCTATCTATCTATCTATCTATCTATCTATCTATCTATCTATCTATCTCTAATGAAAGTAATTCCGGATCATGTCGATGTTCAAAAGAATCGCGTCTTTGATCTAGAAATGCGAAAGAGTATATTTTGCTATGCTAACCTGAAACAATCTACCTTTTATTATTACAAATTGAAATGGATTTGTGAGGTAATCTACATTCCAAATTATGTTAAACGCTAGATTTATCTATTATTATTTATAAATAATATAAAGCTGAAAAAATAGTTTATATTTCTGAAAAATATCTTCTATTGTGAGAATTACATTTAAAGATGTGGCAAAAAAAATAGAGAATAAATCGGAATTCGGATATTAGATAATACAATTGTCTTTTCAATAGTGGCAATCTTTGAATTAGTATAATTTGAAATTCAAATTGTCGATTATTCTTTTAATCTTATTATCGCAACCATACCATCTTTAACCTTATTATCGCAATGTTTTACGTTTTTATCTCTACATAACTGGAGATATAATAAAGCACTACAGAAATTAAATACATTATTGATATCCGCTCTAATCCGATTACAACTCGCTCAAGGTTGAGTTTAATTACTTAGGAAGGAATTATTATCTCGGTTCAACGTCGCAGTAGCAGAAAGTTAAATAAGCGTAAGAACGGCGCCTCGTCGTTTTTCTCGGTTGTTCCTCTGCTCGGATGCAGATGCGAGTCATAAGGGGATTAAGCGCACATCTTTGCGGACGAAGTTATCGATAACACGCGGGACGCTCGAGCATGGGTCTTAATGCGTCGCGCGAGAATTCGATCGAGTGCACCTAATTACCTTAAGATCGGCACTCTCGATCTAAAACAATCTGCGCGCGTATTACTTCCAGACTTGTAATCAACGTGCGCCACGTACTTGCGCGCGGTCATTAAGATCACCAATGAGCGGGCATTAACGTCGACACGGGCCGGATATTACGGTCATATTGCGCGGATCGTTGCGCGCGAATTAACGTCGAGCACTCGTGACCGTCGTAAATACGGCACTTTATTCGCAGTCAGCTCTATTAACGCAATTCTTGACTGCATCTGCCTGAGTTAGGGATCGAAATAGCGATGGATGTCCACCAGGATAGGTATCATCCGCCACGATATATGATTAAGTTTGAATTGCGGTCATCAAGATGGAGATCAAAGAGCCTTGAGTGCGTAATAAAAGCTCCATTTCGCTCTAATAACGTGATTATAGCTAATGCTAATAAAAAATTAATTCGAGCGTTCTTTAATAAAGAAGATGAGGAGAAATGGATACATTTTTACTGATTTGTCTGAATCAAAAGTAAATCGCAATACAGTATAAATCTATATAACTGTTTTCTATAGTTACTAGTAAAAAAAATTAATTTTTGGTAATTTATATAAACTGTACATATAAAAATGTATAATATGTATATTTATCAGCGTGTAACGATTAGTAGAAATTAAAATGTGTAAATTCGTTGATCGCTATTTTTAAACTTTTACCGTATTAATGGAGAACGTTGTAAACGGAATGCATTCGAGTTTAACGGTTTAATTTGGATGCGTCACATTTTGTCTCCCGGTGTACACACGCACACACCCACACAGTCGGCATTTCTGTTTCCTTTTTATTAGCTAGAATAAAACACGCCTTTGTACATTTCCGCGATGCGACGATAAAAGAATAATCGAGCGCTTTCTTTTAAGCTCCACCGGTGCAGAAGGATAAAAGGTAAACGTTTTAGGAATTTCTTGCCTCTGCCCCTCCTCCGCGGATGGCATTCTTTTTACTTGCTCTCCACGAGAGGAAACATAAATTTTACCAACCAAAGATTTCCTTTCGCCTCGAAGCGCCGGCTGACCAAAGCGTGGCTTAACCCCTTAATCCACATTATTATTCTGGCATTAGTGCCTCAAGGCAAGTGAAAATTTTTTCACTTCAAACTATGCGTTGCCATAAGTTTTTGCAAAAACACGCGAAAAAAGATGTGCATTGTTACTTTTTATTTATTAGTTATTTTTTATTTATATACGAAAGAAATTTATATTTAAGAAATTAAAGCAAGTAAAGATTCCTCTGTACTACGCACACATAATCAGTTTTATTATCGGACAAGTGCATTATTTAACCATTTTCTTTTGTTATGTTGTAATAATTATCTGCATCGTTTTCTCGATTGTTTTCAAAACTGTTTTTCAATTAAATACTTTGTAAGCGAATACCAAACTGACTCCTGTAAAATTAAAATCCATATGAAAATAAATATAAGAAATGATATTTTACTATCGATTTATATTTCTCAAATACAGAATTTCGTTCTAATATCTTGTGAAAATTATACTACTGTTGAATCCATAGTATCACAGTTTTAAAATTCATCTTTTTTCTCATGACGTTTACATTAAATGCATGCAGGTTAAAACGTGTATTTTGCACGTTATTAAATTTATAGGCTTTGCCGATATCGCTAGAAAATTCATTCCCATTGCTTATACAAACCGCGGGAGGATTCAGAATTCTGTTTTAATACAATGAAACACCAGAGCCCCACCCTCCCCCCCCCCCCGTAAATGGGATCCATGAAGTAGGAAGTCGTGTAAAATTTCCAGCAGAAACATTTACTCTCCTTCGTTCCTGCGACTTCCCGAGGATCAGCCATGAAAGAACGATTGTTTTTATCTGAGGAGGGGGGGATTACCTGGTCCGATTGTTTTTTTTTTATCTAGTTAGTAGACTGTATTGAGCGACTGTATTTCACTCGTGAGTACGTACAGTTTACGAGTGTAATAGTAATGGATTGCACCAACTTCCTCAGGCTTAGTATTTATCCAATAATTTATTTTTCTCTTTTGTAACAAGAAAATTATATTTCCACGGATACTGTTATCCGTTTGAGGCAGTAAACGCTTACGTTTTTAATTTATATTATATATTATTATAAATTTCAACTTGATTCGTATTTAAATCTTTGTTTGTCACTTAATCTATATATTTTTTATAAAATTTTAAAAAATTTTTTATAATTTTTTTATGTTCAATTTTTCTCAATTTTTCTTCTTTATCTCTATTAATTTTTCTAATTCTCAAGACTCACATGTCCAATAGAGTTTTTGCATATCTAATAAATGAAAACTCAATTTAGTTCAACTTAATTTTAGTTGACACGATTGGTTCGTAAATGTCAGCATTCGACCGCGATTGGTAAAAATTAAGTCGAAAAGCTATTTCAAACGCTAAGTAGTCTGGTTAACGAGGCGTTCAATTTACTGGAAGCTTAAATAAGTAAATTCATTTATCTTTCCCACCTTTTCTTAAACTAACATGGAGTTTTCCTTATTAGATGTAGACAAAAAACGGATGTTACAGAGGAAATTAATTTAACCACGACTGTTGATCGTTCCCGTTGTTTAACTATTCTCTTGCTTGCCTTTTTGTCGGCGACTTCAATCGTTTACAACGTAAAGTTAGCATGTTATAACATTTCACATATACATTAGGAAAGAAGCTTTCTAAGATAAAACTTCTAAAATGGTTTTCTTAGAGATATTAATTTGGCAAAAGAATAGATATGCAAATAATTATAAATTAATACCATTTTTAATTTTAAGAAAGTGAGAACAATTTTAAATCTTAAGTTAATTCAACAATTTTAAGTATTTAGAAAATTTAAAATATCGGGTTGAAAATACATTTAAAGTTAATATGTACGTCTAAAATGATATAGGCCTGTTAAATTTTTTTATTATTATTAAAAATAATTTTTTACCGAATGAGAAGAGCGTACACACTCACACATAAATGTCCACTGGAATCCCTCTTTCTGATGTAAGCAAGCGATTAAGTTCGCCACCGATTCGATATCGGTAGAGCGGAAGCCTCAATGCCGAACGAATCCGTGCGGGATTTCCGACCGAAAAGGGAAAAAGGAAAGGAGTAAAAAGTGGGAAGGAGAGACAGACAAGTTTGCGTATCTTATTTTTCAGTAGTTCCTCGGAAAGAGCGGGAAAGGGAAGATGGAAAGGATAAAGCGAGCAGCCGAGAAACGCCGCGCTTGAGTTGAAGTTTCCACGAACAACGTTTACTTTTATCCACCCAAGCCTTCTGACTTCTCTCTTCCCTCGCAACCCCTATCCCTTTCGCACTCGCCCGCAATGGTCGATCGCAAAGGTCGATCGTAAAAGAGGTAGCGCCGCTCTCTCTTTTTTTTTCTCCGCGGCAAGTCGCCACTCGTGTATCTGTTCATCGTCGTATTGGAGCAAACGAAAGTAAGGGGCGACGGGAGGGCGGGACATTGAAACTGCACTTCCACTAGGTATTCGACCTCATCGGAAAGTCGATGACCAGCGATGCTATCTCACTCCTCGCGATAAGGTATACGCGACATTCCGTATAGGCGAGGTCGCGCGACGTTTCGTACGAAAAGCGCAGTAATGGTGTGTGAACAATAATATATAGGTTACAAAAAATGTCTTTTATGATTTAATAATTGTCAATTATGATCAAAACGGTCTAGTTATTATAATCGATATTTTAATCGTTATTAATTTATTAATATAATGAGAATAAATGTGGAAATTAAAATTTTAACTGTATTCGCATTAATGATACATAGGTAGAAATAATGATAATAATTATAATGAATATGAATAATAATTATGTTAAAGCGCAACATATTTGCCGAAATGAAGGTCGTAAAAATGTAGAAAATTATTATTATCTTTTGGCCATTGGAATAATTCATTGGCGAAATTTTTTTAGACGTTACAAGATTTCAGAATAAATATTTAAAATAATAAGTTTCTTCTTCATAATTTTGATATTTAAATTCTCAAATAAATATTGATAAATAAATGAGGTAGTAGATTAACTAATTTTAATCCATGTATCGTCTACTTGGCGCGATTAACTTCTGAATAGATAGTTATCGCGAAGGAACAAAAATGTGAGAAGAAATCGAAAATTTATGTTCCCGCTGTGATAGTGGACGAGAGTGGCCACAAAGATCGGACAGAAGGAAGAAAGCCCTGGGAGATTGTAAGAAGAATTTGTAGCTGTACCTACCCATTCCTCTTCGACGTGTTTTTTCATGGCAAAGTCGAGATTTGACTAAAAATATTTTACTTTTAGCACACATACGCGAAGTCTTTTATCTTCTGATAACTCATTAAGCTTTGTATTGATACTTTCTTTTGCAATTAAATTGATTTACATATTTATATTTGAGTGAATTTTGATTATATTTGATCATAAGAATAGCTCGTTATCTTAGAAAACATGAAAAATATTTATCTTTTTGATTATATGTAGAAATTATTTAAAAATATCTATTGCAAAATCAGCCAAAACCTAATACATAACTTTCGAGATGTATAATTATCTATTTAATTCATCTTGAGGCTTCACATTCATTATCCTGGATTTTCGCTATAAGCTTCTTCCGAAAAGATGAGTCTTTTACGCGCACCCTTTTGCTTGTCAAATACAGAAGTATAGAAAAAGAGTTGCGCGATTATAATTACAGATTAATCGCGACAAGAAAGTAATTAGGATTTAATTCGGCGTAAATATCCGAAGACTCAAGAAGGTTCTGAGAACTTATAAGGATCCAACGATCTGAAGTTTAGAAAGTTTTGGGGATTTACGAATGCTATGATTCGATGATCTCTCCGAGCATTTGATCATCTCACGATCCAAAGGATCTCAATAATCCGGAATCTAATAATCTCAGGAGTCCGGGATTCGTAAATTCGACAATTCAAAATTACCGACGTTCCAAAATGAGTTTGCGGTACGCTTGCGATTACTTCTTGATATTTCTCATATCTTTCAGCGCCACTGTTAAAATATCCCACGGCCAAGACAAATATCTCTTTTGTCATAATGGTTCCCTGAACTTCAAACGCTTGGGAAATAATTGCTCGGTTCTCAGCGGTTCTCGCTCTAGAATGGCTATGATACCCCAAAGCACCTCTGACATCTCCCGTGGGTGCCACGCAAATTTTCTTAGTAGTTTCTCACGATTCTGAATTTAGATGAATTAATGCAGCGTTCTCCCGTTCTCCAGAACGATTATGTTAATCCTTTTCTCTTTAGCGAAGCAATTAATTCTTGTCATAAAGTGATGATTGAATTAACGATGTGAATCTTTTCATTAGTAAATTATTATAATTACTAATAAATTAATATTGTATTAATTATTAATAACTGCTATAGGATAGAGATTAGTACTATTAATTATATCAAATAGAGTTATTAATTTTTATTTCTGTTTTTCTTTATCATTAAACTTTATGTAATTAAAGTATTGCGCGATAAAAAATAATGCAAGATTATTATTACGAAATTATTGTAACAATTAAAAAAAAAAGGAAAAACGTTGGAATTATTTTTCTTTAATTTATAAAAGGAAAATTAAAACAAATAACTAAAATAAACATAAATAAATATTAATCTCTTGAATACCGCTATTACGGTCTGTCATTTCGTATTTATTCGTAACTTTTCTCCCGACATAAAATACGATAATGCTATTTTCAAATAGACGATGAAATTGTCTCCTTGGTTACTCCATAAAACGGGAGTGTATAAAAAATTAATCATCCATTGTCTCGCGTGTTACATACCGGCTGATTCTCTTTCCCGGCACTTACGACGCTATTCTTCCTTTCCCTCCCCCCATTGATCGTCGTAAAAACCGAGCCGGGTTTTACGGCCGCGCAGTTTTGCGAAAGCTGCGTTTATCCATCGAGCGCGCGGTAGTGTATGACACTTCGGGTACCGCGCGGTACCACGGTGAAAACGCTCCATAAAATGCTCAAATTGCATCACAGCAATAAAAGATGAGGTTCGGGAGTAAATTCTCCCGAATTTTATCGACACGTACGCGTCACACGATTACGCTTAAATCCCTTCCTTCCGAATTAAACCTTTAATTGTCATTTATCACCTTATCAACCTTTTCGGCCGCGTTTATCGCCCTTAGAACAATAAAGGGCAGTTATCAATTTTTCGCTAATACCCAGCGTCCCCGTGAACTCTTGACAAATTGCTGAAGGGCCTCGTTCCTTCCCCTTTCCTCTCCCGATGAATTCCGTCGCCCGGCGGTTTATGCTCGCGCTGGCGTTTTCGATGCCGTACTAAAAAAGGAAGAGGAAAAGGGAGAAAGAAAAACGAGCGAGGCAGGCAGAACGGTCGCGGCGTAAATTGTCGGACGGATCGAGGCTGACGAGTCAATACAGCGTCGACGAGAGAGCCACGTTGCGCCAAAAAAAAAAGAAATAGCAAGAGGGACAGGGTGTGAGAGAGAGAGAGAGAGAGAGAGAGAGAGACATGCGTGAGAGAGTGTGATAGAAGAATTATTGACGGTGGACTCGATTCCGCTGTTTCGACGCGGTGATTGATCGCGAGAACGAATTTGCACGACGAGAGGCGCGCGGGTATGGATCCCTTAGATGGGCAGAACGCGCTTTTCACGGGCAGCTTCGCGGCTTTCAAAAACGCGCACGTGGGATGTGCGCGAATTGTGCAAATGTTGATTCGCTTCCGCCCGCCGGAACAAACTTTCATCCGTTCGTATCGATACGAACGCGCGCGATATTTTCCTATCTTGTTTGATATTAATCTATATGTGGCACGAAACGTATAGTCGTTGCGTATTAATCGTGCTTTTTTCAATTACATTTCGCGAAGAACGTGAGCGGGGGGAAAAATTGTCTTTGGTATATAAGATGGCCTGGTCTTTTTTGCAATAATCATCAAGGTAATTACGATATTTCTGAATCTCACAGTTTTTATTAGAAACTGTTAATTTTTTGACAAAGACAGATTTATTGTGTATCGTTTATTTTACGTTAATTATTTTTTTTTACCGGCTATTATAATAAAAATATCGTTCAATCTGCAAAGAAATAATCTAATAAAGCAGAGAGACAGGTGTGGTAAAGAAATGTTTCGCTGAAAGAAACGGATATCCGTCTTTATCCTCCGAAAAGCTACTGTATACAGTCTTACGTCGCGCGGCGAAACACTCGTTAAGCCGCATTAAAATTGCAAGCCGCGCACGCACGCACACACGCGTCCCACTCGGCACTCGTGCCAAGATTTTCTTTTGTTCGATGTTAAAACCGCACGTGCCCGCACTGCAGACACGCGAACGCACGCATGCGCCCGAAAATGTTCGCGGAAAATGGCGAAGCTCGAACAATGCAGGAAAAGCCTCACCGGGAGCCTCACATGCGACCGGCATCTGCAGCTACATAAGTAAAACAAGCATACATATATCATCGTAAACTACTGCGGATAACTCCCTCGGATCTCGCAATATATCAACGTTGCTATTGAGAAACTTTAATCTTTTCCCCGGTCATCTAATTTCTGAACGTTTAATCTTATCGCGCCGGTCTAATCTCAAACTCGTGTTGTGATGGACACGCAATTCTACGTGTCCCTCTAAATAATTTTTTTTTTCTTATATATAATATATTCTCCATCGTGCGCACGCACACGTGACAAATATATTTTCTTAAGATAAATTTCACGAAATAAATCGGCGTCGTAAATCACATCCTCGTATTTTACATAGATTTCCCCCCACGATTTACGAGATAACCACTTCGATATGCTACTTTGCGTTTCACAAAAGTCCCTTGCAGAAGAACGGCACTCTTGCTATACTATATCAAATTCTAGTCGACAAAACGATCTGTAAAGAGGAAACTACACACGTGTATCGTCTACGTGCTTGCATCTGTACCTACGTACGCGCGCGCGCGCGCACACACCACACACACATAACACACACACACAACACACACAACACACACACGTGTGTCCTTCTTTCGGGATCTCGCCGGAAAGTGGAGGATACGCTAGAATGAAATATGTCAGCGATCCGGTTTGAAACTGGAAAAAGAAGGTATTCTGCCTTTCGAGGAAATCAGCGATAAATCATGGCATTAGTTTTATACATTTTCATGTTTCTCGCGTTGCTGTAGGATTGACTGATACGACTGAAACAAATGCATTATTTGTCACGTTGGTGTGTTTAGCAGATACCTGCAAAATATGCCAAACATTCAGATTAACCTTTATTTACGTAAAATCTTTAAAGAGTTTAACAAAAGGGGCTTATTGTTTCAAATAAAGATAGTATTAATAATCATGAAAAATTTACATTAAATATAGCTGGTTATCCTTCTACAAACAATCTTAACAAAAATATAGAAAGTTATACATTAATTCAATTCTTGCAAGAATATGTATGTATTTTTTTGAATATTCAATAAATAATATTGAATTAAGTCTCGAAAAGCGTGATCAACTTTTCTCGCGAGTTCCTCATATACTATTGTTAATTTCCGTTTTTAATTAGTACCGCCGATATCTTAATTTAATTGCCAAAACAGAAAAGTTAATTAGGTATTTAAAGTACAATATCCATAATTTTCAAAGGAATACTAATTAACTAACAACAAGCACTATTTTTACGCGAGCAGACACGACGATCTCGAGGATCTCGTGCGATATGTGGTGACGGTTCTCTACGTGCGTTTGTATACGTACGCGAGCGTATCACAGTAATGCAGTCATTCCCTTTCCTTCCTCTTTCCGTACCCGCAAACCGCAGCTTTTGCATGCAAATTTCCTTAAGAATTACGATTTTACTTCATAGACTCCTCGTCCCGCTCTGAATGCCATAAAACAGAGAACGTTCCCGGGAGTACCTAACAAATACACGAGCAATTCTTAGAGCGTCGCATTGTCCGCGTTAAATCTATGTGAAATCTTTGAGGAGTTCTTTTCTAGTTTACTTTTCGTTTCTATTCTTCCAAAATCTTGATTTCCGCAACACTAACAGCATCGCAAGACTAAGATTAATGTAACGTTTGTAAAATAAATCGGAAAGGTTGTAAAAGGATTTTACTTTAAAAAATCCAAAAAATTATTTAATAATGTAGTAAATAATTATTTATTATATGATTTACGAAAGCTGGAAACGAAAGAATATTTGAGAAACATAGAAATAATCGATGTTTATTTCCGTTCTAATGTAATATAGGTACTCTTCATTCGCAGATCTAAATTTCCTTAAATTTATACATTACTGATACGTAACGGAATATAATAGAAGCACAATGGCAGTAATGTAAGATTCATTTCCTTTCATCATTACAAATGGAAAATGGTTAAGTGATGATACAGCTCTTCTCCCGAGCGTGAGTAATCTCATTCGAGAAAAACTCTTCATCTTCAACGGTACACAAGCGAGGCTCAGATTTTGATGCCCTGTCATTCCTTTTTGTTACATCACAAACAGTGCGTCGATGGAATTCTGTTCATTTTTTGATATGACAAGAATACTGAAAGACGGTATTTTCCAATACATAGTTGTCAGAACTAAATTTGATTGGAAAGATACGTAGGCTTCAAGCAAACTTTATATAAGATTTATTCTCTCTCTGCACTCCCAAGTATTATTATTATTAAACATATCAAAACCTAACAATTAAATGATGTAATTGAGATGATTCTAATAATAATACATTTAAATTAATTAGAATCTGTTATAAATATCATTGCTGCTGTTATTATTTTTTTTTAACATATTCATATCTTCTACTTATTTTTAACTTATTTAAATAAAATGTAAGCTTTCGTTAATTCAATAAATAGAAATATTTAATATTTAATATTACACGTATAAAACAGGGAATTGAATTTTTTAAAATTTTGCAAGCTATTTTTCGGCAATTTTTTTATTTTGAAATTCTGGATAATATCCCACATAATCATTACGATTAAGAGAAAGTCGAAATTGTTCGAAATACCTCTACACAATGTCTACGATAGGACTTCATATCCAACACAACGGAAGATCCGAGAAGTGATTTTTACGCTTTCTGGTTTCCGACGTAGACGCGATAATTGACGTGCAGTTTATTTTCTGTTGCTTATGCGGTATCGGAAGTAAACCTACCAACCGAAATTACATCGGCTTAGATCCGAGGATGTGTATGAGTGTGTGTGTGTGCGTGGAATGCCTGATGTAGATTGCCGTGTTAGTTATTCAGACCCGAATGTTCTCTCCAGCCCTAGTAGAGCTCGTCGGCGTTCCACGACGTTCCCCGCCGTTCGCAGGGAACAAATCGACGGAGCTCGGGAGCTTGTCCGTACAAACGGGAATGCGCGTTCCGCGGGTTCGCTGACGCGCGACGCCACTCCAATTAGGAGCGCTTCCGACGCACCCGACGTCGGCGGCGGCGCGGCGGCAGCGGGCTGCGTCGAGTTACACGTCTGCAGTTGCGGATTACGATTGGTCACGAGGCGCTCACAATCAGCGACGCTCTCAGCAATTTGCCAGAATCGCGCGCACATAATGCTCCCCCGGTCTTTGTCAGAGCGAGTTTCGCGGCGGCGCGGCGCCCGCGGCTTACAAGCAACCCCGCGTTACAAAGCGCCTCGCCAATAATTGTGCATTGACCAAATAATTTTATCCTAGGCACCGCAGCGCGCGCGCATGCACATCGACCACGTTAGCCTTCCATTGTATTACGGACGCCGCTGCCAGGGGAAAGGGTTGGGGGGGAAGAAATGGCGGTTCCGCCACCTCTGACCTCCGACTCGATCACGCTCGACCGGCGATTAATTAATCGCTTAAGAAGCGAAAACTGCTGCCTCGGTGCTAATTTCATCCTCGAGGTGTCGCGACGCGCGTTACGTTCTGCCTTGAACGTTTCGCGTGCGAAATTGGAACGAGGGCGACGACGCGCATTGGTGCATCCCCCCCTCCCCCCTCTACCCGAGCGCGTTTCGCGCGAACGATGATCCCCGTTCTTCATGCGGGAATCAAACGGTTGACGAAGATCGTCGGCGTGCAGCGTCGTTAATGACGGTTATGCGGGATTACAGAAGTGAATAATTCGTTTTAATGATTAGAACGTGAGCCATTTGCGATTGGCGCTCTCGTCATTAACAGGCTCACGGGAGTTCATTGGATTTAATGGGGATGTGATGGGATTATAACGTGATGTTAATTTTCTGGATATTATAACGCTATCCTCGCGTGGCAAACAAAATTTAATTCTAATAATACGAGCGTTTATATATCGATTTGGGAAAATAACCCTTGTATAAGACAGCTTTCAGCTAATGCCATTCAATCAGTCGATTATGCGAGGATGATTATAATTAACGCAATTAGCAGAAGCGTAATTAAAAGAAATCAGTAATGTGAAAAGTACTTTTTTTTTAATCTTGAAATATTTTTTTTATATGAGCTTGTAAAGGTACGCGAAAAAAAAATTTGTTCAATCTTTCTACAAATCTTGAAAAATAAGAAAATATGAATTTCTGCGTATAGCACGCAACGAATGCGAAAACAAAAAACAACGTAGAGCTGACCAAAAAGGATTCAATTACCGCCATTAATTTTTTTGTCTCGAAATTTCAATCAGTCAAACATCAGTCAAAATTTCACCGAATCTCTCTTGCTCTTTCAATCCGCTCTCTCTCTCACCCCTCCACCTCCCCCTGCCGCACGTTCCATTGAGGCACCCGCTGCCTCATTTCGCAAACAACCGTCACACTGCAAAACCCGTCGACCCCCAATTGACGTTCGCGTCAACGAGCGGCGTCCACGTCAACAGAGAGTAACAGAACCGGGGGACAAGCGTTTTACGCCCCGCCAGCCCCTTGCCCAGGTCCCGGTGACCGCCCTCTCGAGTTCCGAGGGTGGCTTTGGCTGTCTACCGCGAATGAGTGCGCAACCGGCAGCGCATTTTGATCTATAACACGGGCGAGAGGCTATTGTCGATTGGTGAAGCAACACCTGGACCCCGGCCGGAAAGCGTGCTGAGGGCTTTTCATTTTGGACCACGTTGTCCGGAAGAGGGGTGCCGTATGGGAGAAAGCCGGTGACCCTCGAGTGTAGAGGGTGGCGGCGTTTTACCAAAAAATCCGCGCGCGATGCCGTTGCGATGATCGTAAGAATTGTGGATTGTTATAAATTTGTTACAAATATTTGATATAACATTATAAAACTACAATACGTATTTTTATTATTACATTGTAAACTCTTGCAGGAAGAATTTGAGTTGTATAGAAGAAAAAAAAGCTTCTCCAAAATCTCCTTATTTATTGCTAGATTTTTTGCTTTACAAAAATTATTAAAATAATTATGAGGTAAAAGAGCTATAATAAAAATGAGAATAAGAGAAAAAAAAACAAAAAAGTTTTTATATGAATAATATATAGACTAAAAGACTTAGCTTTAAAAGGTTCCGTTTTTTAGAATTTTCAAACAGGCGTCATTACCCCTGAATAATCAATATATCTTTCTATTTTTATTTTATAAGTATTTCTCTCGGAAAACACCGTGTCTACAGGTGTGGCTAATAATATTATGAACGATGTATTAATATCAGAATATGCCCTGCTTTTTTTAACATTTTATCAATATTGTATCATCTTCAGTCGCAGAACTGAACATTTCTAAAAATCATGTTAAAAAACATTTTTAAAAAATCTTTAATAGAGGACAATAATGGGACAATGATAAATTTATACACTATAATAGATTTACAAACATTTTTTAAGTGATAATACAATTTACATATTAATTGAAGATATAAAAAGTAAAATATAGCAAAAATTCATTTTTCTATCGTTATATAAAGAAACCACTTTCTTGGAAAATTCTTCGAACAATTTATTAATATTAAAACTGCAGATGTGTGCTTATATTCTTTACGTGTAGAAATTTATTTCGATAGCAAATCTACGAAAAAAGTCGCATTAAAATTTTAGCTATTTAAATATAGCTATAAGTATGTAACGAGTTTAATAACTACTACGTTTTTTCTTAATGTGATACTTTTTGTAGAGACTTAGTTAGAACGGATATGGGATAGGGTACGACGCACTTTTTGCATCCCGCTTGCGCTTAGAGTCGGCCATGGATAGTGAAAAGGGTCGCGAGAGGGCTGGAAACGTATAGCAGAAGGACCAGAAGCGCGCACATGCGGCCAGATCGTTGCGCCTTTGTGCACGCGCGAAAGGGGTGTTAAGTGTTCACCGAAAGTGCCAATTTCGAGCCGCCGCCATAGTAAATGCCGAGGCATGTGCGCCGTCTTTTCTCTCTCTCTCTCTCTCTCTCTCTCTCTCTCTCCGCTTCTTTCAGCTACGACACGAGGATAAGATCAGCATTTTTAGCGGTAGCGGCGCGATCAACGCGACGACGCGTTATCCCCTCGTTCAAGTAAGGGAGAGAAAAATTTTTTCATATACGCAATATTGGTAATAACAGGGATAAAAAGTAACGAGAATTTTATATTTGCGAAGATTATATAAGCGATACCGCGCGGCGCGTATTTTATAATTATTATACAAGTACAAATATTAATGGGAATATGTTTTATTTGCGAATTTAAAATCAGACTTCCTTTGACATTTAACTCTCGACGATTTAATGTTCCTTTAGTAGTTTTACATTCTACATATTTTGTAAATTACAATAAAAGTACAATAATTATACGATATTCAGCAGTTGACCAATGCTGTTTCAACATACGTATATAAAAATATGAGAATCGTTTTGTAAATGTCATGATAAACTGTACAGCGTATGTTATCTCCGCTTAAAGCGAATAATTACATTTTTCTTTGGCCATTAACGATACGACAAAACATATCGTTGTGTGTATTGCGTTACTTTATACATACATTTGACGTCAAGCATTTTGTAGTATTTTTAACGCTTACACATACATTCGAAGTACAAAACCATAAAATTTCATGTATTTTTGCAAATCGAAATTGTATTGAAAAGTTCAGAGCGGTTTGGTGATTGACGCAAATATCGTCCAGTACGATGGAATTTCCAATCGATCACGTTTCGAAATGGCGAAAAGCTACAACTTTGATGCATGCCTTATTGCCGTGAGCTTGTTACCGCCGCCAGCGATCCGCCGACGATCGACGGCAGATACCGCAACCAAGGCAGAACATAATGCAGAGGTTCGTTCATGCCGTGTTGCATGCACTAGTCGATGGTCCTCTCGATAGGTTTCCATGAGACCACAGAGGCGGGTGCAATGAAATTATTTGGCGGCTGGGCAATTAATTGCGCCGCCGACCAGTTAATCGACGAAGAAATATGCCACCCCGTCGCAGCTTTAGAAATCCGGTACTAAATTCCAGCTACGTTCCCGAGCTCGATCTCGAGTACCTATGGTTATATTTTAAAAGTCATTTTGCTTCTGTGTACTTGATGAGTTAATAGAGTAGATTAATAATTTATTTAAACAGAAATATATTATTTGACGATATTACATGTCAATTAACAAAGTTGAATTTGCGGTAACGGTAATATAAGAAAGTCTGAAAAAAACATTTTTAAATATATTATTATAATATATTTATTACTATTATTATTTATACTATTGCAAATTAATAGATATTTGTTACTCCGTCTTTCTTTCAAATATTTTTCGAATTAGAGCTTATAAATTTGAAAAATGATTCTCAGTTGAATCTTTAAACCAAATTCTTAATGTTAATTAAATACTTTTTTTTTTATCTTTCTTCTACGTTTATATTTGTACAGTTATGATAAGGAAATCAAACTATAATAATATCATAATTAATAATAATAAGGTTCTCGTACATGGAAAGAATTTCTTTTTAAAATTTACTTTGAAAATCATGTTAATTGTAGGACAACATAATATTTCGGCAAATTTTATATGATTTTTTTTTTTTACTGTGCACTACAATAAATTTGTTGTAACATATTTTTAAAAATAGTGAAAATCATATAAAATTTGTCGAAATCCTATGTTGTCCTACAATTAACATGATTTTTAGGGTAAATTTTAAAATAAAATTCTCTCTATGTATATAATTATTATTATTAAACTGCACACAATTAATTTAAAAAAAAAAATTCAATAATGGGTAGCAAACAATAGTTATGAGAAACCTCTTACATAAAGATTTTCATAAAAAATACAAACATCATAGCATACTTTCCGTTTCGACGTTAATTATTATAATCTAGTCGCCTCTCTTATTTC
Source organism: Wasmannia auropunctata (assembly GCF_000956235.1). Taxonomy (NCBI): domain Eukaryota; kingdom Metazoa; phylum Arthropoda; class Insecta; order Hymenoptera; family Formicidae; genus Wasmannia; species Wasmannia auropunctata. Next base: position 2,890,052 of record NW_012026789.1, on the reverse strand, counting down.
ATCGATCGCACAGCATGCGCATGCATTCACGAAGATACCCCTGGAACGCGCAACAATCGGACGAAGAAGATTTCCCAGATTTTAGACAATGTCTAAGATTATCGGGTAAATTGTTGGTACGAAAGTACTTTGCGCGCTGATTGCTCGGCGAAATGGCGAAAAAAATAACGACCGTCATTTCGGACTTTACCTGCGGTATGTGTATGCATACGCCTGTATTTCGTCGAACGTTGATTGGCATCAATTTTCGCAGGGAAGAGACCGAGGAAGCCATAATCTAGAACCAATCAGTCGAACGAGCGCATTTTACTGCGCGTAACGATCCACACAATGTGCGTATGAATTGTTACTGAATCCATTTTGCAATGGAATGTTAGCGTTATTTGTATAAGCGTAGCCCACCTTCCTCGTGCCCGCAAATGTACAATACTGCCGAATAAATTCTGGGGCATTTAATTCCAGGCCGTAATTATGAAATTTTCCTTTTGCCACACGTTGAACTCGATCGAACTGAACCAACACATTTAATCTATTTTCATATCTTCTTAATGTGATACGACAGATCTTGATAACGTTTAATAATTCAAGTGTTTGTTACACATCGACATTTTATAGCAATACGAGAGCATATTCTGTATCGTGTAACGTAAATAGAAACTAAATTGTGGTATTATTTGCTCAGTATTGAAAAACAAAATAACAAATAATAATAAATTAAAAGATCTCTATGTAAATAACATTAATCAGTGAAGAAGCGCCAAATACGATCGAGGCTAAATCGAGGTACTTAATAATATTTTTCTATGTAAATTTTAATACATCTTCTATAAATTCTTATATAAATTTCGTGCCGATTACTGTCGACTTGAAACACAATCATAAACTGAAATAGTAAATTAAATTGATCGTTTAATAATGATGCTATTTAGCATTTTAAAACACTGCAAAGAACTTATTGCAAAGTATATTATTCCAGTCAAAATAACAAATAGTTGCACTCAATAATCATATTTTAGCTTTGAAACTATAAATCGTACAATTGATACACATATGCTCGTTCAATTTCTTCTCTTCAATTTTTTGTTGTTGTATTGACATATAAATAAATTTAAGGGTGTTGTTAAATAAAAAAATATTCGGATGACTAAGATTATGAATATGTGGGGCGCGTACGAAATTGGATATCCCGTTCTTAAACCATGCAAGCGGGCCTTTTCTCGGTCACGCCATCCGGTAAGCGAGCAAAGGCTTAATTCGACGAGGTAGAGCTATGTCCTCGAATCGTCAACCGACGAGAAACGTTTACTGAAGCATCGTACTTGGAAATCCGGAGCTAAAGCCAGCAACTGGAGTCCGGTACAAAGGCACTTCCTCTTTAGAAGTTTGGTATGCCAGACACTAAATAAAATTCCTCATGTTTTTCGGCAAAAAAGGTCCGACCTCTTGCTGGGGGCTAGGAATACGCGTTTTCTCCAATGACAAGCGGTATGTTGCATGTCGTATTTGAAATGTGCTAAAAGAATAAATAAGGACGGTGAATTAATCGATATTTTGTAAATAATGTCAACTTTCACTTAAATGATTTTGGATGATTTTTTTTTAAATAAATCAAGAAAAATAATTGCTGCGGTTTTTTGCGGCGAATTAATTTTCTTGATTTATTAAAATCACATAATTTTATACGTCTCGAAATGTAAAGATATAAGAAAGATGGCAAGAAGTATTAATAGCGATATAAGTTTATTTATGTAATTGTATTTTTTCGATAAAAAAAAAGATAAGGTTTAATCTTCAAATAAATTTTGAGTTTGATTTAAAATACGATAATAGCTCATTTGTTGAAGTTGATTTGAGATAGAAAAACAGAATTGCAAAAAAAAACAGAATATTCGACATTTATTTAACGGTGCGTTATATTTCGTGGCTACAACGAAATGGGTGTTAGTAGAATGCCCGTTCTTTACAGTGTGTACAACATGTCATTGTTGTGTATACATGGTACACTACTGGCATTTGCGAAGCAATCGAATAAATAGGTAACAAGAGATGAACAGATCGACAAGTATCAAGAGAAAATCGCAATCACTCTCTGTAAGCAATTAACGATTTTTATTCTTTGTAGTTAATTTCCATAATTAATGTTTCGCGAGCGTTATATGAAACGATGATTTATTGAAGCGAAAATATTTCGCGATTTATACATTCGAGATAGAAGCACCGAAGAGATAAGAAATAAATATTATAAATTATTGTTTTTGTAATTATCGATAATAATTATTTGTTTTAAGATACTTTGTTTCGATTATATCTCGATTCTTGATGTTTTCGCTAATTCAGATGTGACTTGTCCCTCCCCCTCCCCAAACAAATCATAGGATGGGTTCAAATAATGGAAAACTGCGACCGTTTATCAATAACCTGTGCATTTCGCGAGAGTTTTATGCATCCGCATGTGTTGCGTTGCGCGCGCAATACTGAGTTTTGATTATATTTCCGAACGGGTCCCGATCAATATATCTTACTTAGCCATTAACTCGATTAACTCGAATTTTATTAATTATATCGTATCGTATCATCGTACACATTTCATATAATATAGGTACCATAAAGCTATTTTATGGATATTTTTATATTTATTATGGATATTTACGCACTCGTGTTTTACAATTTTTTACTGTATGCTTTGTGCCCTAAAAGAAACATCGAATTGTAACGCTTGCTTCTTTGATCAATTTGGAATAAGTTTTTTGAAACAAAAATGTCAAGGTACGAATTGTCTTTGTGTAGTCACTGTCAATGGCAAACGGGCTTTCCACGAGCCGTGTTTCAAAGGACATAAATATATATACAATAAAATGTTCTTTATTTTATTTCGAATGTCATATAAAATGGACTTTTTACTACAGGATATTGTAAAAATTACAATAAACGACAATGTCCCTCCGATATTTTTGTTCGGGGAAAAATGAAATTCAAAAGTTATTCAATATAATCTGTCATTAAGATTTGCCTCCATTATTTCGCGACTAACTGTTGTGTGCGCCGTAAGATATCTGATGATCGGAAAGGATTTTAATGGCAGAGATTTATCGATTTACCTTCAAGCAGATGTTTCTAATATAGAATTCAATTGCCTCTCTCTTGGTTTAACGGAAATTTCCATAATGTAGCCATTTTCGCAGCTCTGAGAGAGGCCGAACCGCCTTCTTAAATTTATCTTCCCGCATCTTCGCGAGAATGCCAGATAGATTTATCCCTCCATATTTACCATCCACCATCTTATCGTCGCTTATCCCGCCAACGCTCGGGGTGTCCATCTTCATCGCCGTCCTGCCGACAGGCGAGCGATCGATTCGAGCAGTTCTTAATCCCCTCGCGCGGATCTATAATACATCCTCGCGAGAGGATCGTGCATCTTCCTTTACCCCCTTTCCGACGAGAGCGCGACATATTTGCGCGAGTTCGGCTGTCACGCGCCGAAACGTCGAGATTTATGCACGAATAGATGTATATAGACTAGGTGAGAAAGAGACGCGATAAGGGCGAGACAGAGAGAGAGGGAGAGAGAGAAATATAGTGAGCAAGACAGAAAATATCCGAGATTTCTCCTTATGGAACCTCATCCATAATGGGCTCTCGTTTCCTTGCACTTTGATGATTGATGAGCCCTTGTTTACGCGCTCCAACTGATCTTCTAACCCTCCCCCAATTCCCGCTCCGCGTCGCCCTTCACCCTTCCTCGTCGGCATTCGGTCGCTCTTACGGTTTCCTGCGTCTCATTCATTCGGGGTGTCTACGGGGTGGTTTAAGCACGTAAGAAATTACTATACCAAATATTGGTGGTTTCTCTTGAGTTCGATTAATTGATGGAATTAATTTGACCAGTCACCGTCAAGAGATATGGAATGCATAATTTATTTGCCGGTTAAATTGTATTTATTATAATTGTAAAACGCCCTATTATCCGTTTGATACGTTAAGCGATGAAGTTATCGGTTAATTAATCGGCGATTTAATCTTCCCAAATTTTAATCGCGCTCTCGTTAAGTAGGCTATGCGCGCAAAATCTACAGTGTTTAATTAAAAGATTTAATCAGCGCGTGGCCGCGTGGTCGAAGAGAACGCTTAAACAATGTCCTACTAACAATCTAAATGACATTCAAAAATTATCGCATTCATCTAGGCGAGAGTGTGGACACCAAAATTTATTTCGCGCGAATTAATTTTATTCGAGACAGCTGCACTTTTATATGGTTTAATATCAATTTTAGGTTGAAATGAAATTGTTTAAATTTTAATTAATCTCGTAATTATATAATTGTGTCCCGAATCGTGTTAATCATAAATAAATTACATAATGGAATATAAACCTATTGTTGTGCAAAATAAAAAGTCGTTTACTTATTGTGTAATTATTTTATTTTTATAATAAATTGCGTGAACATATAATTAATTTAATTACTTTTGCAATTGAATTGCCTTTTGTGACATCTACATAATTTATTGCCAATACAATTTATCTTCGATTTTAAGCTGATGTTACACAACGCGAATACAGATAAGTATGCAAATTTCAGTACGGCGGTCATTTGCGTTCATTTGTATCGGTTTAGAGTTTTAGGTGTCGTTTTATTATCAATTATGTTATCGCGTACAGTTTCGCGGAAATGTCGACAATTAACCACAATTTATCTCGTCTTATCTCGCGGGTTAAGTTCAGCTTAGAGTCAACGTCTATCTCATAATCCCCGAAAATCTTTCAAGCTTTATTCGCGGTCACCCTGTAGATAGCCGCGTGGAAAAGACTCTCAGAATCTTCCTCATCCCCCATCGTGGTCGTCCTTTTTCTCATCCCGTTCTTTGATTTTTTTCCATTCTCATCTCCTCCCTTTTATTCTTTCTTAGCGAATAGCACTTTTCATCGAGCAACGAGCACAAGTGGATCTTAGGGACTCTCTTTCATTCTATCTCTGTCTATCTGTCTCTCTCTCTCTCTCTTGCATTCTTTTTCTCTTTTTCTTCCTCCTCTCTGTCTTTCCCCCTGTGTTTTTGCGGTGTTCTCACTGCTTCGAATGCATAATGAATTTTTCCTGTTTTTCTTTTCTCTCTCTTTCTCTCTCTCTCTTTTTTAGTTTTCGATGCCCCGCATCTCAATTCAAACGATGACCAATAATCGATGCCGCAGCTTATTTCACCGCGGCCACACTTAATTGCTACTCTCGTCGCTCCCTGCAATTGGACCACGCATCGGCATTGCTGCAGTTGCAGTGATTCTTACCGCGCGGCTCTGAGAAGCGCACGTTAATTGCGGTCGTCAAGAGGCCGCAATTGTTTTCCTGCTTTTTGGTACGCTCGCTCTTTTACCAGGCGGCTATTATGGAACTTTTCATTCGAGGACCAATGTTCCATGCAGGAGAATTTTCGTATCTTTGTTGGAAAGAAGATTCTGAATGCATCTTTTCTGGAATATTCATAAAAGGCGCTTGCAAAATGTACAGAAATTGAAACATTAAAATGTTATATATAGACATAGTTACGCGGGTTTAAAGTAATTAAATAATTTTCTCGCTGTTGGTAACTTCTCAAAAATATGATGCACTTTATAAACAGAAATTTTACTATTTACTTAAAAAGCTACAAATGCTCAATGATAAGCAAATTAAAATATTACATAAAACTAGCACAAAGTAAAATAGAAAGATAAAACTAACACATGAGGAAGTGAGCTTCTCTATATCTATATTTCGAAAATTTAGAAAATTAAGAAATTAAGAGAGAACCCGCTTCATGGGCAACCAAGTTGACGCCAACGGCGTCAAGTTTTCATTTACTTCCGAAAATGTGCGAAGCGCCAGCATGTAGATAACTTTGCAAAATGAAGTGCGAACAGAAGTGCGAAAGAGAAGGCAACGCGAAATTACCAAAGTTGCATAGTGCTGCTTGAAATGAAGCAATTAAGCTTCGAATAATTTTCCAGCCAATAGAGTCCCCACGCCCGAAAACAGATAATACCTATAATAAATCTGTTTCATTGATTTTGTCCCCTTCCGCTTTTATTGCGCAATGAAAACATATTTCACCTTCGGCTTAGACTTACAAGTAATACTTTACAGGCAATCGAGCATCTTCGAGGTTGTTTCGCTCTTTCGCGAGCCAGAGGACGATAGTTTTTCGATCGTCTTAGTTTATAAGTAATCAAAAGTTCCGTTTTGTAGACAACGAACAACGGCCCTGGGGGCTCTTGTAAATTTACGTAAAATTGGACAAGGTATAACGCCCTCTCAACGCCCGTGGTAATCCACTTACTCTTATCGCGGTGATTTCGTGAAAAGGACCGTGCTTGACACCCGGCTTGAAAAATTAATTATGCATTCCATCAACTGGCGCGCACAGAAGGAAAGAACAAGCGGAGAGCGAATACCGCGCCTTCTTCTTTCCTCGTGCTCTCGCGAGTAAAGAAACGGACGAAAGAGAAAGACAGACAGGCAGGCAGGCAAACAGAGAGAGAGAGAGAGAGCGAGAGAAAGAGAAGAAGACAGAAAAAGAGAATCATGTCGTCAAGTGGACAAACTTTGATTACCACTTCCTAATTGTTCCAATTAAATTAGATGAAGCTCCCACGTTACACTATCGAAAAAATTCAAATCAATCTCTAACGCTTAAAAATATAGAGAATCATATAATTTCATTCATATGAGTTTACCAAAATTCTAAACAAACTTGCATGTAGTTAGATGTTATAATTCTGTGAAACGTTTTTGATATTTATACATAAAAGAATATGCAAAATATTTTTTAAATACTAAAAATTTCGCAGAAGGATATGGCGAAATTATGTAGGTAGAATCGTTGCTATTTTTAATTATAATATCTAATTTAGTGATAGAGTTCTCTCTACAATTCTATCTTTATACTTTTCATAATACTTCCGTATCCACTGTGAAGAAAATTGTATTATTTTACATCTGCATTTCTATGATATTCATCCTTTTAGAGACGTATTTTACTCTCATCTAATTTAAATATTCTGATTGTGCACATCTTACTCCTTACCCCTTTTGTTCTTCTTCACAAAATTGAATGCGTCGCGATTAAGAATATCGTACTACACGATTGAATTCGGTTGATAAGATCATTTAATTATTAGGGATTGCATGGAATGTACTTAACTTCCAATTCAGGTTGCTTCACTGTCCTCAGCAAGAAAAAAAGCAACGCCCGATACGAATGGAGTTTGATAAATTATCCACCGGAGATCCGACTTCTTCGGGAGTTTAATGAATTAAATATACTTTCCCGTCGTTATATCCGGTTAACTTATAATAAGTACGATCTAGCTGCCGGAATACGAGAATTCCACGTCCGCGAACAGAAGAAAAATTCGCAGATAATTACGAGAAACGTTTGCGCAACTTTGCAGGGAGGAATAACGGCGAAGCGAAATGTTGGATAAAAAGGGGAGTTATACTCCGTAATCCGTGAATCTATGCATTATACCGGATGCTAATTACTGGAATATTTAGATTCAATTCACTTTGAACCGAATTACAAAGCCAGGCTACGAATTAATTAACTATTATAGTTGTGACGATTCTATGCATTTCCATGTTCAATTTGGAAGAACATATTGATAACAGTTGTCAATTTAATGTATGGCCGGAATCAAATGATCTAGGAATATTGAATAATGTAAAATTTAAAGATGAAAAAGCTTTAAATCGATTAACAATTGCATATAATTAATATTATTCGTAGATAATGTATTAATTTTTTTCAATAATTTTATGATATTTTATTTGTTCACATATATTTGCTTTAATTAATACACCATAGGAGACTAATTATATAATTCAGCATCATTCAGGATCATTGGAGAAAATGTATCTTCGATTCTCTTGAGTGCGATTATTCATAACTGTATTTCTATAATTAAACGGTAAACGGGCGAGAAGCACTTTTTTTTGTGACCGATGTATTGTGTAAAACTGTTCAAATACAGTCTCACAAAATGTATCGGTCACAAACGCACTTTTCGCGCATTTACCGTAATCGGGAATACAGTCACGTATCATTGTAAATAAAGGCGAGTCGGAGAATCCAATCGTGCACGGACTCATTCGGAATGTATATAAGTTACGATCGCATTATGGAAATTGCGCTAACAAGTCTCGTCCCGGAGCCCGGCTTTGAAGTCGCATTCGTCGTATGTTCTCGTTGAATAGATACGCTTTAACGTTAATTTCTTTACTCGCTTCTCCCCAGCAATTGATCAATGATTTATTTAATTTCAAAATTATTTCTCCACGGTTTTGCTGGTTCGAACGCTCCTTTTTTTTCATAACATTTCCATTGTCAACGTCAATCAATATATTTTATTCACATCGGGAGTCATACAATGGGAACGTTAAATTGAACGTGGACGACTCGTGAATGTTTCATTACAATGAAACGTCGTTTCTCTCATGCTGCAAGATTGTCAGTTCAATTACGACCGGCTATATTTCGAGTCGCGTTTAGCGGCAGCGATTTATCGCGAGACGAGCACGATCGACTCGTTAATCCTCAAACAATGAGCTGCTCTCGGACGGAGAGGGTAACCGTTTCGCGCCGGGGCACCTCGATGAAAAATTCAGGCTACGCCGGGACCGCGCTGCGGCGGCGGCCAGGTTTAATTCCAAGATAATCGACGCATGAAAATTTATAAATTTCATCCGGTTAGCCCCGCCGGTAAACAGCGCGGGGTCCGATGAAAAATTCAGGCCATTTACTTTTCCCACTGGGGAAAGGTCGGTTTTGATTTCGCGCGCGGCAAACTGCGTAAAAATTGATGTCTCTCCGTGAAGAAGTTTGTTGGCGATCCTCGCCGTAAATTCCTCTCTGCAATGTATACCGCTCTGCAGAAATTTTTCCAAGCGAAGCGCGAACATGCGTTAACATCACATTTAATAATGTCCGTCTGTAAGATATATATATCTTTTCGCGCCACTTACACTTTTAATTCCTCTCTGCTGTTAAAATGTATCTTCGAATTTCTAAAAAAAAGTGCATTAAGTAATCCGTAAAATAAAAAATTTTTGTATTCGTCTTTCTTTATTATTATTAATTCTTTTTTTTTCTATAATTTTGTCACATTTCCGTCAAGTTAAGCTAAAAATTCGATCTTTTTTCCTCGAAGAAATAACATTGACTTTACGCTTTACGGACGGACATTTCGGTTTAATCACGTGTATATACGTATTTAGGAGAGCGAGAGGGCGGTTATTTCGAAGCGTTCTACGTGAACGTGCGTATTCCCGATTTTTCCCAGCGCCGTGCGCGTATACATGCACGTACGCTCCTATGCATCCGCGTGAATGCCCGCGACAATTCCCGACGTCTCGCCCTGTTCAGGGGTTTTAATTTAATGCGCCGCGAGCACGCAATTTCCCGACTGCATCCAGACCCTGCAGACGCGGCGCGGCGCCGGGACAATGCGATGCACTTGTTCGGAGGACGAGGACGCGCCCGCGCTTGAGCGCCCGGTGCCCCCGATACTCGTGTATTCCCTCCCGGCGCAACTTACTTACGAATGCTCATACATATGTATCTCATCAACATGCATATAACATCCGAGTAATTAATGTATGACTCCCTGCATATCGTTCCGCTACCCACCACGTGCCGCGCGTTTCCTCACCCTTTCCCATCGCCCTTTCCTTCCCCCTCGCGTCACCCTCCTCTCCACACGCGACACCCTCTTTGTCACCGTCGACGCGCGCGGCGACTTCCCTCGCGATTGTCTTTCCTCGTTGTTTTCCCCCCTTTGTTGCGACTGCTGCTGGTTTCGTTAATAACAGCGCGATAGTAGTCGTTCGGAAATTTTTATGCGCCCCCGCGCACGCCGTTCCTAGTGCGTCGTGTGCATCGCGGCTGGCTGGCGCTGCAGATAAATCGCACCGCGAACAATGTTGTCAGGCATATTGTAACGGCGGTTGAATGCGAGTCGCAGTTACTGGATTCGATGAAAGGTATATACTCGTGCTTTATGAAAAAAATGCATCGGTGAAAAGGTATGCCGTGAATTCATAGCAGTTTCATTATATATAAACCGCCAAATAAATACCCATATTGTTTCACGTTTTCCAAATTTACAATCTTGTTTTTTCTCAGCTAAAATATATTGAAATTATTTCAATTGAATTATTAAAATCTGTATAAATTATCGCACAGATCTCTTCGAATTATCATAACTCTTTGTTTTATCGTGGAGAAAATTTTATTTCTCGTTTAGCCTTGATTTTATTTTAATTGAAATTTAATGTTTGATATTGTGAGTAGGTATACTCGAATATCACAAACTTGCAACGTGCAACCCGCATGATGACTTCGCGCAAAGTCTTTATCAGAGGGATATCAATTCTAGATTTATCATACGGCCGGCCGCGCAGAAAAAAGTGACTGGGAGAGGTTTTTTGAAGCCTCTGACGTACCCTGCATAAATATCCCATTTGTCTGGCACAGCTATTACATTCAAAAGGTATAAAAGGCTCGGGCGTTCACATAAATTAAATAGCAATAACGATAACTCACGAACGACCGGCACGCATCACGGCTGCCGACCGACCGGCTCCAGCAACGTATATATATATATATCGACCAAATCACGAAGGGCGAGAAATCTTCGCGAGAGCGGAATCGATCGAGACCGAGATCGCGCAATCGGTTCCCCCCGAACACAATCGTCTTATCGATCGATCCCACCGTTATGCGCGGGTAAACAAACAAATGACCCGGGCTCTAAAGGAAGCACTCGAGATTCCGCCCTTGGAGGATCAATTCCGGTGGTGGCGAGGTCCCTCCTCAATTTATCGCGGGACCCATCTAGCCCCTCGTCGGCCATAACCGAGCCTCCGTTTCCGCCGCCGCGCCGCCGCCGCAGAGGAATCGCATCCGGCGGCAGTATTAACCATGGACGTCTTTCTCTCCTCCCTTTCTCCTTCTCGCTCTCTCTCTCTCTCTCTTCCCTTTTCGTCGCCACTGAGACGATGAATTCCATCCTGGCCTCCTTGAACCGTCGCGGTAGCATATCTACTCGCTTTAATTGGGATCAGCTTCCCAAGCGCGAGACGGATGAAAGAAGGAGGGCGAGATGAGCGAGAGAGCGGAGTCGGAGGGTCGTGAGTGCCCGTGAGGAACAACTCGCGTCCCGCGATTCCCTTCCCTCCCCCTCCTCCCTCCCCCCACACGTCGCTCACTATTTGGCCCCTTTTCCACCCCGCTTACCCCTTTCTTTCTTCCCTTTCGTTCGCGTCGTCGGAGCGTGTGTATATACAGTTCCTCCCCTCTTCTTCCCCACCGGCGGCGTCTCTCGCTCCCGAGGCGTTTCCACGCGGATCCTCGTTAACACTGCGGGCTTCTCTTTTCATGTCGGAGTTCGAATACTCCTCGAGGATATAACAACTGGTTTGGCCTGTCTCACGCGCTTTGATGCCACGTCCCTGTCTCCGTCTCGCCCCGCGCACCGCTCGCTCGCTCACTTGGCCCGGCCTTTCTTGCAATAACGCGCGCTCTCGCGACTTCCGTCTGCGTATACTCTGTGCTGGAACTTTACGCTCGAAACTGCTACTATACTTCCGTCGTCGCGACCGAACGAGCTTGCGCGCCTTTTCGTTTTATTCGTCCTTCTCTTGCTTGAGCTTAAAATATTTCATTTGAGATCTTTCGACAATATCATATAAAGGGATAATTCTTAGTATCGACCGAATTTAAGAAATAAAAAATTTAATGAAGGAAATTGAAGAAATATATTATATTTACGTTTTCCCGTAATATTGCAACGTGCGGAAAATACATAGAAAAAAGAAGAAGAAATAAAATCTCTACTGAGAGCGCGCGCGGCAACTTATTAATATCTAGCTGCTGACCGAACCTTGAGGCGGACCGTGCAAACCCAGCGCAAATTCAAAAAACGCGAAACAGGAAAAAACGAACGAATTGAAAACGACCGCAAATTAACGGCACCAATTGCGTTGCCGTTCAGGCGTTAAGCCGAGAGCAAAAAGGTCTGCCCGACGGATTCCATGGGGGCTGTAAACATACACTGTAAGTGTGATTTTGCTCCCCCTCGCTGTAAACCGTGCACGTGGCCGTCTCTCACAAAAAAGGAGCCCACATAATTGTGCCGGATACCCATTCCTCGCATATTGAATAACGGGGTCCGGTACACGAATGCGCACATACGCCCAACATTCTGTCGGGCCCAAAAACGTCCGAGGTCTCCGAGCTGTACTCCTAAAAATATTGCTAATAATATACTCCTATATCTCTTTCTTTCTGAATGACGAGATAATTTTAAGCGTATAGAAAAAATTATATTTAGAATATATTTAACTGCAGGTGAATATTCAAATACATGCATTGCATTAGATATTATAGATACTTTTATATCTACATAAGTAATTATATATTTTGACAAAGGCAACACTAGATCGTAAAAAATTTCAGGTTTTTCAATCTATTACTTGATAGATTACTTCATTATTTATTATAATAAATTGATACTTGACTCTGTTTTTAATGTTCATTAATGAATCAATGTCTTATAATCAGGAAATGAAATCCAAAACTATATAGGAGATCCTATGTTCTTTTTAATAATTTGTTGATCACAGCACCAGCATCAGTTCTCAGATTTCGCGGTATCTGGTTTTCATACTGATTACTTTCTCATGTTACTTTAAATAAAAGCCGCGGACGACCCGCACCTATTATTCCGATATATCGAATCTGATACATTTTTAGAATGCACTCTTCGCACAACAAAAAAATAATCTGAAAATCTTAAATATTATTATATTAAGTACATATAGTTAATAATTGTAAAAATTGTAAAGATCTCAGCACTTTTAGAAATTTTTAGTAACGCAAGGGTATAAATTAAGGCGATTTATTTTTCTCTCAAAATTAGATTATAACAGTTTCGAATTACAATGATCCTCTAACAGGAAACGCAAAACATTACGCGGTCGCTGTATAGACTTGCTAGTGTTAAATTCATAATCTACATGGATTTATATGCGGCGACGCCAAATCTCGTTTCGCGAGGGGCTCCCGGAGTGCCTCGAACCCGACCCTGTTAGGTAACGCCGTTTATCTAGTCGCCGATGTCGTCGTCGTGCTGAAATACACAAGACATTCCCGGATTACCTTATACCCTCCGAGCGGCGGGGCGGCGCGTTGTCTCTTTTACGAGGATAATATTTCAGCAGGACGTCAGTCGCCTTTCTGTTTCGCGCGCGCGTTTTCGCACGAGGGAGAAGCGGCGCGTTGTGCGACATTCGCGCACGTTAGCTCTCTACAAGAGATTTCTGGAGCCTCTACCCTACACCTCCTTATTCTCCCTCCATCCTCCCTCCCTCCCTCCTCCCCCGATTGTAGCTATGCGAGAGACACGCTACGCTGATGCACGCGATGCTGACTCAACGTTTCGGCTCTTCATTGAGAGTAACTGGTTTATCACGACAAATCTTGTAATCTCGCCGCTAAGTCAAGATTAAATCCACATGTGTAAGAAGGATGTGGTAATATAAAGGAGTGCAGTAAACGAAATTACTTGATCATATGCGGTAATTAACGGATCGTACATCACGGTGTACGAGTTTGCTGGTCAAAATTAACTTGCGGGAATTGCTTTTTAACGCATACACACAGACGCACGCACGAAACGACACACACATAAATTATGTAAAGTGTCAGTGTAATTATAGTGCGTCACAATTTATCGTTGGACATTATTTTGTATCGATTTTGTTGTAGATTATATTTAATAGAAAAAAATGTGGAGGAACTAAAAAGGGTAGATTATATCGATTATATCGGTTTACTACCGTGAAAAGTGATGCAGCTATTAAAATTTATTATTAGCAATCTATGAAGAGTAGGCAATTGGCGGGATCACATATTTGCACGTAATCTACATTCTTTATGACGCTCGTTCTTTTTATTTATTTCGTAAACAATCTATATCATCGATATACACCTCAAAAGATCAACTGCTCTTTTCATAATTATTGATAAGTGAAATTCGTTGTTTCAATATTCTGAAATATTCTCTGTTTACAATTATTTTTACGTAATGAAATTTTCCCGTTTTTCTCGATTTAACATAGAATAACTCCGGTATATACACCGCGCGAGGATTTATGTCGCAGAAGTCAGAAAAAATAGAAGAAGTGAAAGTAATTTTCTCGCAACCACTCTGTTACATATATCTTTATGTTATATTAGTATTGTTATGATTTCAGTTTTTTACTGTTAATATTTATAAAATTATTGTAAGTTAAATCAATTTATCACTGTAATAAGTAGCGCAATAAGTATAATCTACATAAGTTATAATCTACATAAAATTATTATTGGAGGAAATATAAAAGGCTTCGTGGTTATTTCGTGGTACATAAGTGTAGAAGAATTGTAAAGGCTAGAGTATAACAAACTACAAGTGCTTAGCTCTTTAGATTATTTGTATATTTTTTGAGTCATTTATTTCACCCGTGAGTAGCCGTATAACTCACCCATATTTTTATATACGACAAAAATGCAAAGGTTTAAAGAATTTTTTTAAATATAAAAAATAAATATTTTGAATTCCTAATATTTTTTTCATAGTAGTAAACAGTCTAAAGTTTTTACTGGTATAGTTCATTTACCTTAACCATAATTAATAATGCCTGATAAATTAAGTTTTTAATAGGTGCGGCGTATATACCGGAATTATCCTATCTTTCTTTTATTAGAGCGAAATTTATATCTTGTGCAATATTGATATAAATAATAGTAACTTGTTTGAAGAAAAAAAACCGGTTGTAAATGTTTACGAATTTGTAATAATTTTATCGTAAAAAATATCGGCGATATCGGAACTGAACATGCAAAATTCATTCTTAAATACTCACGCAAGAAAATAACAAAAATATTGCTTGCGGTTAATTATAATTAACCGCACTGAGATAAATGGTTTGATTGTACCAACAAGACGTATATGATTACGAATTTTGGTGAAACCAATCAGAATTTCTGATAATAATAATAATAGGATTCGATATTTTAAAACTAGAATGTTTAATAAACTTTATTATATGAATTTCATTAATATTTTCCAATTGGATCTAAAAAATGTGATAAAACTTCTGATTATATTCAATAGATGTTTCCCGCGAGCAGCATGCTGCTTCGTAACGAGATGGACGGCGGCGTTCAATTCTTGGGTTTAAAAATTGAAAAGGATAAAAAACGTAGCATCATGAGGTTTCTTCATTTCTAAAAGTGGGAAGATGAAAGATATATTTTGACAGTACAGTTTTTAGTTTTGTATCAAAATTAATTCAAGAATAATAATTCTTGGAAGTTAATATATGCTAAAATATATTAATCTTCAAATAGTACAAGAGTGCGAATTCGCACTGCGAACATTATCGAATTGCTATAGCATTTGCACAGAAACATCTGCCGCGGCTTATCACTACGTTAAATATGTTCAAAACATTTCTGTTTTTTCCTTAGGAAAGATATACAATTTAAGATATCAAATCTAAATTCGCACCATTGTTTCATTAATGGGTGCTTGAAAGAAGTGTACCATTTGAAGGTTAATATAAGAAACTCGATCACACAACAAGAAATTCTGGTATATTTAACAGGAAAGATGTGTTCGAACAACCAAAAATTCTGGTAGGTTTGACAAGAAAGAATAAATCATAATCGTCTGATAAATCCTACAGAAATTTTGATTTGTTGAATTTTTCGAACAGACAAACCGAATCTTCCAGTTAATGTAACCAAAGTCTTTTTCCAGTGCGCGCGTAATCATGTTTTATATTATTTCTTGGAGCAAGAAAAGGAGCCTTTGTGAAAAAATTTGCGCATCTCTTTCGCTTGGCGATGATTAGCTTAAACTTCGCATTAAAAAGGGCAACTATAGTAAATGCAACGAGTAAAATTGTCGAAGTCTTGCACGGCCGGTGCGCAGCATTTTGCCACTGATATAGACTACGGGACAGATTAAAGCCCTTCGTCGTGGCCTCTCCAGAAGCAGCGGCCTTGATATTAATTAGGACCGAGTCGTGCGTGGTATCCTGATAAGGGAGGATCCTCGTTTGCATTAATTATGCGCATACGCGCCCACGACGAAATATAATAGATATTTCTTCCGCCCGACATGGAAGTTTGAAAGGAAGCCCCGGAAGCAATAATCACTTACTTCCCCCTCATTTAATTAACCCCCGTTCAATTTGCAAATTTTAATTACTTTAACCTTTCTGCTAGCGAGGGAACTGATTAAATTAGTATCCAGAGTAGTATTTTTACGTCGTATTTCGAATTTATCTTTTCAGAGTTGCCAGCTACGATTGTGCGAACATTACTTTTTAACCTGGTTCTTATTCAACGTAAACATCAACATTTCTTTCAGTTGCTACGTTTTGCCGCGTACAAAGGCTTCCTTGCGCAAAATCCGCGATGTTTGCCATAGAATTTTCATTTTCTGCACCAATAAGATGTTATTAAGATATTCGCTGTTAAAATTTAAATGCGTTGCGACAAAGATAGCGTTAGAACTTTGAGGGACATATAAAGTTGAAGTTCAATGCAGAGTTCCCTGCGTTATCACTACATGTATATTTTTCGGAGAAGTTACTCTGTATTCCGAATTAAACTAACAACAGTTCCAAAAGTCGGAGACAATGCGAACCCCCGTGGCCCGTTATTTTTCGCGAAAAACACGAATACGATGCGCGAGAGCGCGGTATTTATACGACCGAGATTCGAGCGTATATCGAAGCAGCCGTCGATCGTCACGACGGAAACAAGCCGATCGCGGATATCTCGTCCTTTATTCGCCGGCGTAATTCCGCCGGCGGAAATCGCACGTCGGACTGAATGGAACCCTTCGTATCTCCCCCCTCCCCACCGTATCACGCGAAGCTTGCCTTAAAGTTCCGCATATGCATGCAGCTTCCGTAGATATGAATTCATTTCTCCTCACACCGTCGAGTTTCGCGTATCTCTCGACGGTATACTGCTTGTTTCCCCGGGCTGCGCCTGGGGGGGCCTGACAGCGACTAAGGGGTGCGCACTCGCGCACTCGCGCGCGCACTCGCCCGCTCGCGCGCGCGCATACGCACGTGCGTGCGCGCGTCTGCTGTAATCAGCGCGTAGGTTTCCACGGATAAACGTATACGTATATACGTACGGAGAGAAGGGTGCCAGGTTCGTATTACGTTAACCATCAGTGACTCTCGGTGTACAGAACGCTTCCTGAGACCGGCTTAACCCTTTCGGTAGTGTAGGCACTCGCGAGGTCTTAGGCGACACGTATATACCGTTCGTTATATTCCATTACAGCTCATGAATCCCGTCACGTCAAATGAGACTGCGAATCTCAGTTTTATTCAATTATATCCGAGACATATAGTGCAAATATCTTTACGTTATTGCACGGAAAGAACAATTTTGCTGAATCCAGATCTGAAAATAATTTTTGTTCAATAATCAAAATAATTTTGTGCAAAATGATTGCTAGAATATCAAAACGTTTTATTATAGCAATACTTAACATTCCAACAAATTATTTTGATAATTCAACAAAAAATTATTTTCAGATCTGTTTTTAGCTAAATTTTTAGACCTTTCAACAAAATCGTTCTTTCCGTGTGTATATCGTAGTGTTTGTATTATATGAATATCGGTTTTGGCATTTCTAAAAAATTTTTATAAACTATAAAGGTATTTGTTGTCGAAGATATTTATTTTTGAGAATATTTAATTTTACGCTTACCAAACTATTCGTATCTGTCGATTGATAACGCGGTCCACAGAGGAGATAGATGCAAATCGATCTCTTGAAGGGGGAGGAGTTCAATCTGCCTCTAATGATACAACTAATGCGGATTTACTGCAGACTTCCAGACGGTCGTTTCGACGCGCAATCTCGTCGCACGTACCTTCTCATCTGTAAACGTAGCCGCTCTCACGTCGCATTACGCCGGTCATTCCGTGTTACGTAATTATACAGGAAGGAACGAGCCAAGCGTCCGTTGTAATGACACGCGGGGAGAACGTTCCCGGAACAGAAGGAAGAAAAGGAAAAGCAAACGCGGTGTTAAGTGGATAATGAGGTGACGAGGTTGTCCTCCCTCCCGCGGAGTGCGATGCACGGTGCATCCACAGAGGACGGACGCACCTGGGGCGACGATGAATTGCTTGCCGCCGGTTAATGACATATGGCACGCCGCTGCATTGCCCGAAGAAACCTTCGTAGGGGGGGAGAGCTGCGGGTGAAAAGGGGTCGAGCAGACCGAGGGAATTAGGTCCGACGAGTCTTTTTCTTTTCTTTTTTTTTTTCTTTTCATTTTCCGACACAATCGACAATATGCACGCGCCCGGAAAGGAGAAATGTCGGGACAATCGGACGCGGGAGACAATGAGACTATTTCGCGCGAGATAGGACGGCGGGGAAGGGGGGAGGTGTAGAGGCAGACGCGCGGAGACGGAAGGGCGCGTGGTTGTGTATCAGCAGTTACCCCTTGCTCTCTTTATCGCGCCGCAACCCGAGTTGCGAGATGCGCCGCGTTTGTAATTGGAGTGCATATCGAGTTGTGTAACGGCATGCACTCTCTCCGCGCGCGGGAGGATTCTTTTCAGCTGAGGTGAAGCGGCAAATGAAAACGGCGGACTCTGCGATAAAAGAATATCTGGAATCGCGAAGTGCGTCAGTAATGAGCGGGCAAAAATCTCATCATGGAGGAGCATTGAATGTTTATTATAAATAATAACAAGTAAATTCAATGTTACACCTTTTATGCACAAAAATTATTTGAGATTAGAAATAGAATGATAATTCTATCGACATCGGCTATATTCGCATCGGATTAATAAAATTGAAGATCAATTGTGATCTCATTATTCGTCTTCAACGAATGATTGCATTGCAAGTCCGGTATTGATTCGGTGCACAATTTAAATGGCTGAATAATGGATTTAAAAAATCATATAGAAATATTATTATAGGTCCAAGATCCAGCCGTGTGATCGTAAAAGGCGCTCTAAAATTAATTTGTGACATTCGCTTACGCAGTCAAATTACTATTGTTTATATACGTATCTCTGGCATACGTTCTCCCTCAATATATGTATATCAGTTATTATGGTAAATATTATCGCATGCTTCGGTGGTCGAAGTGGTTAAGATGCCTGCCCCGGGAAGTCGGGAGGTCCCAAGTTAATTCAAATCATGGCTGATAACATCTGCAATAATTTCTTCGCAGTATTTTAAGATGCTTATTCGCATCGGATTATTAAAATTGAAGATCAATTGTGACCTCATTATTCTATAATATTACATCTTCAGCAAGTGATTGCGTTGCAAGTCCGACATTGATTCAGCGCGCAGTTGAAATGGCTGAATAATGAATTTAAAAATTCATACAGAAATATTATTAGCTACCAAGCTCCAGCCGTGACCGTAGAAGGTGCTCTCAAATTTATTTGAGAATGATAATTATCATACTAATTTGTTCGGAATAAAAGTAGAATTTCAGACATCTCTGTGGCAGATTAATACTCGTATATGTACAGTATGTATACATACATATCATACCCATATTAGTCTGTGTAGAGACCTCGGAATTTTCACTTTTACTCCGAAAAAGTCAGTATGATAATTATTATTCTATTTTTAACCTCGAATAATTGTTTATCTCAGGCAGGAGTTTAACCCGAGCACTTTAATTTGAAATATCTCTGCCGCACATTCGCCAAAGTCAGTAAAACGCGAAATGCGTGCAGTAAAGATGTGTATCCTGTGAGAGATATGTATCTAAAGACGAAAATTTCTGCATGTAACAGAATTTCACGGAAATCCGGAACGTACTCATTATATACAATATTTTCGGTCAAACATTGCTCGCGGCGATGTTGAACTTGCTTCACCAGGACACGGACAAAACCATCGAGTACACTCGGGCATTTACATTGCATCTATCCACACGCGTACTTGCAACAAACTCTTCACCAAATACACTCCCTCTCCTTCTCCCCCTCCTCCTCCCCTCGCGCCCCTCGCGCGCAGCGACTCTAATAACACGCAGCGAAAGCGCTCCTATTATTGCGACGGGAATAACCGCGGGAAAATATTTTGCCGCCGATGGCAATAATTAACGTCCGGTTTTTCCTTCGGAATTACGCGACCGCGACGATACACACGCGCAACTTTTTTTTCATCTTCTCTTTTTTTTTTACAAACGCGTCGGATCGGCCGGCGGATTTCATGAAAAGCAGGGATTAAATTCAGCCGGACTTTATAACGGGACTCACGAGCTCGAACGTATGTGTGAAGAGAACGGAAGAAAGGCGTCCGGCAAAATTCACTTAGCGTCGCGGGAAAGCTAAATGAAAACGGTTGTTTGCGGCGCGGTAAAAGCCTCTGCGCGAAAGTTGCATCGTCGCGTCGCCGCGGCTCCCCATATTCAGGGGAATGAAACATTCCTACTCGCCGAGTGTGTAGAAAAGGACCGTGTTCTCCAATTTGAAACTGGTAGTGTCGCGGAAAATTCGCGACGAGGCGGAGCCTGTAATAATTGTAATAATTCCAAATATTTCACGAATTGACAACTTTTATAAAAGAAGGATATTAATTTTATGTTTCTCATATTTCCTGTGATATTGTATATTTTTATAATTAAATTAATAATTATGTACAGATATTTTGTGTTAAATTTATATTGCATTGATAAAATATTTATATCGTATTAATTAAATCATTTAAAATCATCTTACATTTAAATTCTTATTCTTATATTGATGTCAAATTCAAGAATCTCAGCAACTAAAAAACTAACAATTTTGAATAATATCTTTGAATAAAATATTATATAATAATCATAATAGTAAACATTAATAAGAAAAAATATTAGTACAACACATTAATATACATTTCCTGCGTTTATTTTTAAGTTATTTTAATTTTCAACATTTAACAATGCAATAATATCACATTGTTTAAAAGTTATTTGTCCTCTGGTTTTCACCGAATAATTGTACGTTAGTATAAAATTATTTAATAGAATAATTTCATATTGTATACATTAATTTTAATTTTATAAAGCATAAAGAAAATTGTTTGGGAAAGCTATGCTTTATTTCAAAAGTACAGAGGTTGGTGCACGGCCATTCTATATGCTCGGTGATCAATACTTACAAAGAGAAACAATGGTAAACAAATAAAAGATGCAACGAGATGTTACGAGAGTGCATATCAATATCGACATTTTCATTAATGCTTCACAACAGTTTTATATTCGCGTGTCGCTTTTCTCATTTTAAACCGGAATTAAATCACATTTCATCTGTCGACGGTTCGGAAGGAGATACACAAACATAAGACATAAAGGCGACGAGATGGTCAGATCAAACGGCCGAGCGGGGGAAAAAGCTGCCAATTATGTATTCAAATGTGACCGAGTCCCGCTATCGGGTGCCCGCAGGAAAAAAGGATAAAAATTCAATTAAAAGAGTATCTCCGGCGTCGGAAACGTCGCATCGCAGTGCGGCAGAGAGGTATGCCGGGCGCGCAGCATTGATTTTATTAATACCGGCCGTTCTCAAAATTGATCGGTCAAATTTCATCTTCCGGCTTGATTACAGTTACCATTATCGATACCACGCGGCTGCATAGCCGTACTACTTTTGCGGGATTACATTTAAAATGGAGATCGTGATTCTGCGAGCTTGGCCCAGCGTTTGCAATAAATAGCCCGCCCCCGATGTCGTTGCCTCGGAATGTCATCCTGGAAATATCACGTTTAAAAAATCAAGCTTTGAATATAACAACAATACAGAGAGAAAGAGAATGGAGAGTTTGTTTGGCGCGCTGGTTGAATATTTTAAGAGTAAACAGAAATGGTTCAATAGTTTTTAAAATTTCGTCATATATTTGTAATTTTTTTCCCTTTCCTGGAGAGACGGCGTTTGTTCTATCTCTAATTTGCAATTTAAATGTACTATTTTTTAATGTATCATAATTGGACGCATTAAGATCTAGTAACAAAGGAATGAACTTGTCAGATTTTTTTATGCTTTTGATATAATGAAACGCAATAGTAAACAATGTAATTTGATGCCAAGTTAGAAAAAAAGCGAAATGAAAGCGTGACCTAAATGCACCGCACATTAGCTGCAGCCGCCCGATGTGGCACTCATTTTATACTCATTCCCGATATACATACATGTGCGTTTAATGCGTTCTCCATGTTCGATAAATAAAGCTCAAAAACAGAAAGGGTGGCAACATTTAGTGCTGAATACGTAACGAAAACACACGGGTATTAAATACCCCCCTTCGCATACATACATACACACGCACGGTCAACTTTGGGAAGAAATCCCGCCACGGCATAATATATTCGAACAGGTAATTATACTCACACCCAACGAGATTCGTGAGCGCCAATTATCGCTGCGATTTCGCCCGCGTCATATCGGCCACCAATTACGGAAGCACCAAACAGATTCGCGTGCACTCGGGCTTTACGGGCATACGATAAAACGCGTAAATTCGCTGGCCACGCGACGATGATCCGGTAAATTTGTCGTTGACGGCGTAAAACAAGGGACGAAATTAATTGATCGTGCATTAATTATAACCAGATGCCATGGTCACTATTCAAAAGGTCCTGAACGCCCGCTCTACTGAACATTCGGATCATTAAGCATTTTCGGCGAATTTCAACGATTATCGTGCCATACGTGGCATAAGAATAGAACGTTTTGAATTCGATTTGTTTAAAAATTAGAATTATACGCATTGAGATATTGATGTGGGAAATGCATGCGCACATTTTGGGAAATCTGAAGATTATTTAATTGAAATATAAAAGGACGGATCGATATTCATCTAAACCAACGTTTTCCATCTTGCATTACGTTTACATTTTTACATTTACATTTTCACGTTTACATCCCGCATAAGATAGTCTTTTTTTTAATTATAAAGATTTACATGTATGATATACAAAACACTCTAAAGTTTATAATATATCGTATAACGGTATAATAATAATGTATGGATAATTGTTGCGAGATACTTTACAGTTTACTAAAAGCGAATCTGCTGTTACATCGAGCTCGATATCCGTTTTCTGTGTTTGAATTTAATTATTGGTTAAAATTATACATTCAGATCACGTCTTGAGCCAACTTGGCTGTTAAAATATCATGATTAATTGGTACAATTATATTTGATTAATGATCTTAATTACATTATCTTTCTCAGCCCTCGAACGCGCTCTGCATTTCCGTAGAAATTATTGTTCCATTGTTATTATAATCGACGCTATTATACGACGGAAGTTACACAGTCTTTTGTTCGACGACCACAACGTCGTCAATGTTATATATTAAACACATTGACCATCAAATCTTCATCTTTTGGTAATATCTTTAAAATCAAAGTACAATCTTAAGCAGGAAATTACCATAAATAATTACAATTTTTATTTTATTTATTTTTATATGAAGGAAAATTTTTACGGAGAATTCTTTTGCCGTATATTACAGTTTAAACAATTTTAAATCTTTTCTTTAAATTTCTATAAATAATATACAATATTTGTATAAAATTCTATGCAACTTATTTCTTCATTCTTAAAAATTATTGCAAATCTAACCATAAATACCTTTTAGCTCTTAACAATGAAATGTGTTGAGATTTTAAAGCAACAAAAAAAATCTGCACATTTTACTTTCAATATATCTACAATAATGTAAAATTATTTCTTTTCCTATTAATAAGCAAATTTAAATTTTGTAATATTTCTTTAAGATTTAGATATAAAAGATATTTTAAAATCTAAATTCTTATATCTAAAATACCTTAAACAAAAATTATTTATATCAAAAATTTTTAATATCAATCTAAAAAATTGTTATGATTTCTACACGCCATCCAAACATCCAAAAAGTGCTTGAATAAAAATTAAAACAATTTTTTTTATTGTTGTAACAATCTCTACGCAAAATTTGAACAACTTTTGTCGAAACAAAAAATATTTCATGTTGCACATAGCAAAGATTAGATTTTTTTGTGAAATAAAAAAATTTTTCAGCCGGTAAACTGCAAAGGGATGTTTTGTCTTTTTAAATTGTTTATCAGCGAAACAAAGAAATACGTTTCTCATATTTTCGCTCTACAGATATATGCCGATTTGAAGTGAAAAGAAATGTTCACTCCCGGGACGCTCCCTTGTGAATCGCTAGCGGAGAGTACAGTCTGGAAAAATATCGGAGATACCTTTCGAGAAGATCCGCGGCTTAGAAGGAAATCGCGCACGAGTGATCTCGTGAGCTCGAGGACGCGACGTCGTCGCTGTCGTCGTCGTCGCGGATTAAACCTCGTCGTGCGGGAGTGAAATCACCGGGCGCGAATCGAGCCATTAATACGGGGGCAGATTAGTCGCGCTCTGCAGCTCGCGTGTATTCCGACCACGTTTTTCCGGTTATATGATCTTGGCCTGACTCTCGACCCGACTTTGTCATTACAGTGACAATGACAGATGCGGAAGCAGTGGCAGGCGGAATTGCTCAGCTACCATGCGACGTGAAACCGCCGCTCTCGGGGGACAAGCTGCACCTAGTTATTTGGTATAAGGAGGAGGCAGATGCACCGATATACAGGTAAATTCTTCTTCTTCCATTTCTCTACCTTTCTCCCCCTTTCGTTCTCGGTCTCCCTCCCTCTCTTTTCTTCTCTCTCCCTTCTTATGTTGATCGCGTGCAATATCGCTCCCGCTTTTCGAATACAAAACCGCGTAGCCTCATTGTTATTACAACAGTGTTTGACGCTGTGAGTTATTTGCAGATTCCGTACTTTGATATCTAACTTCGAGTGAAATTAGCATAAAGGATTTAAGTTTCTCGTTTCTAAATACTTTTGCTGCATTATTATTTCAAAAGTCTAATACATATTGCACTGCATTTAATTGGATTTCTTTATCATTGTAAAGAAATAAAGGAGAAATGTCAGTTAGTTTGTTTGATATAAAAAGTATTATCTTAAGAAAGATAAGTTTTCCTTGACAAAAATCAATCTGAAATTTTTACTGTAAATAATAGCTGCGTTCACTTTTTATCAATACTTTTATAGTCCGGTTATATGTATATATGTATAATGTATACATACTGACTTAGGTATCTAGCACAATAATTCTCTTGTACATATTTAACACTGTGATGCAGCGCTTATGGTATGTAGAATGATAACGTCACGTATGATATATATATATATATATATATATATATATATATACATATATATATATATATATACCTATATATATGAAAGACAAATTATACATAGGAATATGAGATGCATTGCAGAAACACGTAGAATAACAATTGTGAATCACAAAATTGTATTCATTTTCATTTATCAACATGTGCAAATAACGTGGATAAAACTGTATTATACTATTTTACACGCATAATGTTATATTTTTATCGAACTTGCCTCATTTGTATGTAACAAATAATTATAAATGGAAATAATAAATATCATCGAAACTTACTTCCGTTAAAATTAGCTGTATTATATTGCTCTCAAGTTTGTAAATCTATATTATGTAAATATAATGCATAGATTAATTTATTTAACGAAACGTTTAAACGCTTTTTGCTGTCTGAAAATGCTTCGCTGACTATATAAAATTACACGAAATAATTTTATAATAAAACAATTTAGTGTACTGTGCCCGAAGAATGGCATAAATAATATTTCTGGCGAGATAATTGCTGCAGTAATTATTTTGGAATGAGATTTATCAATCTTTCTTGAGACGCCGCGGCGGGGCTCTGATTATGCGCGGGATATACTCGAGTCAGCTGAGAAAACGAACTTCTTCCGTTTGTTCCGCGTTGGACTTAATTCGCGCAAATGGAAATGCCTCTCAAACAGAAAGACAGGCATAATTTACATTCCGCGCCGCGAAAGTGACATATCAGAGAACTGCAGGAAAATCGCTCGATGCTCCAGCTAGGGCCCCTTCGACGTTCATTAAATCAAAGTGAATTGCATCTTTGAGAGATATGTTAATTGGCCGATCGTTAATGTGGTCGTCGAATCTAATGAACGATGTAAACGATCCTGGTAATGTGATCTTTGTTAATGGTACCGCTATCAAGTCGTATATTTACAGTCAAGTTCAATTAGATTTGGTTACATATGTTACTCGCGCGCAACACATGCATTTCGTGCAAAGAAAATTTTAAACCGCCAATGATGAATTCCATAATTGTTTGATTTCAATTATGTATATCATTCCTACTTATTATTACATTTATTTTGTGTGTAAATAACGCCTCCCGATTACAGTAATTCGATAGTTTTAAATCATTCGATACGTATGCAGAATTTATTTTCGTGTTTTGTGTAAAAATATTTCCGCTGTATAATATTTTTATTAAATTTTGCATATCGGTTCTCCGCAGCGATTTGTTATATGAATTTGGACGTTTCGTATAATTTTTAAAAAGTCTCAAAAATTCTCTCTTTAAAATGCATTTTATGATATTCTTTTAATTACAAAAGCACGTTATTATTTCTACGTTCATTTCTGTGTTATGACAATATTTAAATTGAAATTTATACGGTACATTGTCCTTTTGACTTTCGATGCTTTTCAAAGATTTTTCCGTCATACGCTTGCTATTAGAAAACACGTAGAAATTAATTATTATTATGAATTGATTAAATTGGACAAAAAGTAATTTGTGAAAACGATAATGATAACGCGATGAAAATGGATATCCTATAGATGTTTAATCCACTTCTACCGCGTTGAAACCTCTTTTCCGAGAACTACCGGCGCATTACATGAGATTGTTTTCATTGAAATGAAAAAACTTTCCCGTTAAGCGTCTTACGTCTGTAATTCGCTGAAGAGTTTCTCCTTTCCCGACAGCTCGATATTAGTTTGCCGAGGTACCGTTCAAAGGAAAAAATTAACGTATGCCAATTGTACTCGGAAGGATTAATTAGTCCGCAACGCCGTCGCGGCTGCAATTTCGACTGCGATCCCGGCATCATCGGTGGATTTGAGTGCCGCCGCGTACTCCTCGCAACGCGGAACGCAATTGCCGTGGGGAATACGATGACTGCAAATCCTCGCGCGTCTGAATTTTTCGAGCCGGCTTAATCGCGCGATTAACTTACGCAGAAATTCGCCCGGTGGATGCACGCATTGCGACTGGGAAGAGAGAGAGAGAGAGAGACAGATAAAGAGAGACAGAGAGCTCGCACAACGTATATACACGAGCTCTTCCCGCGAGCTCTTCCCGCGAGCACAAACGGGGAAAATTGCTTGACGCATGCGTGTTTTGCAATGACTGACACAATTAATTTGTAAATTACACGGTCCGGGAACGTAATCAGCCGGCACTGCTAACTTCGCCGGCGGATTGTCGGCTTATTATATTTGCCGGCGGATTTACGCATCCGCGTTTGAAGTTTGCGAACCGGATGTGCCCGCGCGCACATTTTCGGAGGAAAATTGCGCGCGCGGCTCGTTTGCCCCGTTGCGTTGCTTTAGTTCAGTTATTAACTAAATGGCAGAGTAATGCATTAAGCATGCTAGATAGCCGAAATTATCCCGTTATAGCACGCATACAACGCTCGATCTTGATAATGTATTCGTTGCTTGGCAACCGATGCGCACAATCGATGCGTCTGCACAAAATCACGCGCACGAGAATTAATACGTGCGGCGAAGAAGGGAACGCAATTATTACGTAATTTGATTAAATCGCTGCGTTTGCTTGCGCAAAGTAATAAATCCGAGAGGACCGAACGGTCCTTAATAAACAAACGAATTTAAGTCTAAGCGTATCAAGTCACGTCGTTTGAGCCGCAATTTAATGTGTACTCTGGAATTGAAAGAGAGAGAGAGAGAGAGAAAGAGAGAGAGAGAGAGAGAGAGAAAACATGGGAAAAGAGTTAATCTCGTTGTTCGGATCGAAACGGCTTCTCGATCGCAGGCCGGGAAAAAACCCCGGATTAAGGTACGCATGCATCCTCTGCACCCTCTTCCTCGTCTTCGAGCGCCGCTCGCCCGATTCTCTTATTTCTCAAGTTGATATCGCGGTTTATGCATAGAAGCGAGGCAAAGCCAGAAATCCCATATTTTTCTGCGCTCGAATGGAGGATCGTGGCAATCCAACCCCGTGACACACTTACATTAGTGTATGTCTATTCCCGCGCCGGAGTGTTCCTCCTAGAGTGGTCCATATAGCGAATTGGCTGCTGCCCTTTATTTCTTCCTGTCTTCCTCCGCGTCCCTCTCTCTCTCTTCCTCCTCCTCCTCCTTCTCCTACCTCATCCTCCTCTTCCTCCTCCTCCTCCTCTTGCCTCATCCTCTTTTCCTCTCGCGAGCACGCCGCGCCGCCTCTCCGGGCGACTCTGATATATGAATTGTAGCGCCGGCTTAAAGGTATCCCCGGGTGAAATTATGGATACGATATTATTTCTTCTGGCACGCACCGCGCGCAGTGCCGCGTATATCTATCGCGTTATCCCGCCGGCGCTTTTCGCGGTTTTATTAAGTTAAAAAGTCTTCCCCG